>NC_142800.1:31858829-32153829 GCF_049724085.1 Artemia sp. Qi Xiang Cuo | reverse complement strand
AGAACCCTACTGTAAAGGTTTCAAGCTCCTATCTACAAAAACTTGGAATTTTGTATTTTTTGCCTGGTGAAAGATCAAGGATGCGTGTTTATTTTATTTCATTTTTTTCCCAGGGGTGACCGTATCGGTCCAGTGGTCCTAGAATATTGCGGGAAGGTTCATTCAAACGGAAATCAAAAGTTGTAGTGCCCTTTTTAAGTGACCAAAACATGGAGGGCAACTAGGCCCCCTCCCACGCTCATTTTTTCACAAAGTCACCTGATCAAAATTTTGAGATGGCCATGTTGTTTAGCATGGTCGAAAAATGTAATAACTATGTCTTACATCCCCCACAGTCCCCGGGGGAAGGGCTGCAAGTTATGAAATCGCCCAATGTTTATATATAGTATTGGCTATTGGGAAGTATGCAGACGTTTTCAGGGGGGATTTTTTTCTGGTAGTTGGGGGGATGGTGGATCGGGGATCAAGTGGGAGGATCTTTCCATGGAGGAAGTTTTCATGGGGGAAGGGACATTTTTATGAAGGGAGTGCCGGATTTCCCAACATTATTAAAAAAAAACGATCAGAAATTAAATAAAAAAACAAGTTTTTCAGCTGTAAGTAAGGAGCAACATCAAAACTTAAAACAAACAGAAATTAACACGTATATGATTGGGTTTGCCCCCTAGTCAATACCTCACTCTTTACGCTAATGTTTTTTTTAGTAATTTCAAAAGAGCTATTTATTCAAGTTAACGGCCTTTGTGATTAAGGGGTCATTCTTAAAGAATTGGAATAAAATTTTAACTTTAGCGTAAAGAGCGAGGTATTGAATAGGGGGCGACTCCCCTAATATACGAAATACAAATTTACGAATATAGAAGTTCGTTACGTAAGTTAATTCGTAAGTTACGTATATTTATTACTAATAAGAACGTTCGTAAACAAAATTAAACAACTTTCGAGAAAGCCATTTAACCAAAAAAAAGTGAAATTAATATAAAAATTTCGTTTTAATTATTCATGTACTGTGAGCCAAAATCAAAACTCGCATTAATTCAAAAACGTTCAGAAAATAAATAAAAAAAAAACAAGTTTTTTTTTAACTGAAAGTAAGGAGCGACATTAAAACTTAAAAAAAACAGAAATTATTCCGCATATGAAATGGACTGTCCCCTCCTCATTGCCTCGCTCTTTGCCCTAAAATTTGACTCTTTCTCACAACTCTATTTTTTAAAACAATAAAAAACTTTAGCGTAAAGAGCTAGGCGTTGAGGAGGGGACAGCCCTTTTCAAATACGGAATAATTTCTATTCGCTTTAAGTTTTAATGTCGCTCCTTACTTTCAGTTAAAAAAACTTGTTTTTTTTTTATATTTAATTATTCATGGGAATGGCTTCTTCCTAGACCATTCATGGGTAACCTGCTTTCCGTTTGGCCCCAAATAAATTATCAAAAAGCACGGTTTTTAGTAGTTTACCCTCATCCATTATCAAAACATTACTCAAATTGTGATTTGAAAATGCTTCATCACCTCAAACTGTTTGATAAAATATTTTAATTTTGCTGTCTTTTGAAGAACAAAAAAAAAAAAAAAAAAAAAAAATCAATCGGAGTTGTTTCTTTTTTTATTTTTTTTTTGTCTTGGTGAAATTTCTCTTGACCCTTTTTACGTGTTCTGAAATTTGAAAGTAGATCAGCAAAAAAAAAAAAAAAAACAAAGGATTTTTCTTACTATAACGAATTGATGCTGGAAAATTTTACTTCCTAAATTTGTAGTATCCTTTAAGGTCCTTTTGGTCCAGTCTAGCTTACAATGAAAGTTTGATGATGATCGGACAATAACATTCTTGGTCCCTTTTTGGGTGTCAAACACTCGATACAACCCAAACTGTTTAAAAATATGTTCTTTTTTTTGGGAAATAGTTTGTATGGCCTATTGTATATACCTACTAAACTTCAATTTGGTCGGAGACAAAACACATGAACCTATTAATTTCGGTATTTATTGGGTCTTTATTGGATCACCTTTAAAGAAGGTAGAACTGAGTCCCCAAACTAAAGTTTTTCCTATACATTAGGACCCATTTGGCCCAGGGACTTACAGCTTTAAGATCTGTCCCAAAAAAAGAGTTTGTCCTAATCTGTTTCTTTTTTTTGGAGGGGGGGGGGGTATAAATATTTTATTTTCAAACCATAGTTTTTGGGGGACCATTTCCTCAAGCTTATTTTTATATTAGAACCTTCTTGGCCCGGGGACTTAACGGCTGTAAGTTTAAAACTGATCAACGACAGTTTTTGGTCCATTGCTGGGCTCACTAGCACCCTTCTCCTAAAACCCTCCCCCTCCCCCTCGTATATTAGTAGCCAATCTGCCAGGAGAGAATGATTTTTAGCTTTCAAGCCGTTCAGAAAAAAAAAGTTTGCTGTCCCTTTCCAGGACCCCATTTTCAGAGAAGCCGTAATCTTTTTTTCTATTGGAGAATCAGGGTCCCCTTTGACAAAATTAAAAGGCAAATTTTGAGGCTAGTTTCAGGGGTCCATTACCCCAAATAAAGTTCCTTTGCGTACCAAGGTTTGCATGGTCCATGAGCTTATTAGTGTAAGTTTCAAGCCGTTCAAAGAGAAAAACTTGAGCCTTTTTCGGTGGCGAACCAATATATTTTTCCTCTCTTTTGTCTTCAGCTTTGGGCTCCTTTGGAGCCAAGGTTCTAAGGATATAATCTTTAAAACCTTCAGAAAACAACATTGTCCCCTTTTCGGGCTCAATTTTTCAGGGTATTATAAGTGAATCTGTCTTTACATTGGGTTGTCTTTGGCTCACGGACTTACGGCTGTAAGTTTAAGACAAATCAAAGAGAGAAACAAAGTTATGGTGGTGTAGGGGTACAGATTTTCTATTTTTTTTCTTCTGAATAATGGATCACTTTAGTTAAAGCACTTAAATATATACGTTTTAATTTAATCAGATTAACAATGTACTCTGGCTTTTTTGAAGAGGGATTTTGAAGAGGGATTTCCAGGGATTTTGCCCAAAAAATTTTCTTCTTTGTTCATTATGTTCCTCCTCTACGACTGTGAATCTCATATTGATCATGAACAAGACGTTTTGGCCAATTTCAGGCTCACCTTCCCCCATAATACCTTTCCCGCCCCACAAAATATATGTTAAACTTGGCCCAGGGAATGATCTATGGAAGTTTCAAGCGAATAAGAATCCCATGATGAATCACGTTCCTCTTTTATACATATAAAAACCTATCTATATAAAATTATTAATGCGCATTATTTACGGCCCTCGAACCCGGAGTTTGGGGGTATGTCATACCCCGAGTCATATTTATTGCCTTTCTGACAGGTAAAATCAAGTTTTGCTCACAATTTAAATCCGAGCTAGTGAGGAAGTGCACATGAAAAAGGGAAAAAACGAGTATGGGAGGATGCTGGTTACCCTTCAGTCACTTTTGACCTTAAAAATGGCCCGAGAAATATAAACTTCCAGTCGGATGAACCACCTGAAAGTTCTTACGACTACAACCTCTATGCGAAGTGGATTGAGATGAAAATAATAAATGAGAGGCACATACCTCTTTACTTTAAACAACACTTTGAGATGAAAATAATAAATGAAAGGCACATACCTCTTTACTTTAGACAACACAAGAGCGTTGTCTGTAATCTTCTGATGAGCAAATGAAAATTTCAAAATATAACCAAAAAATAAAAGAATTTTAAAAATTTCAAATTTCAGGAAACTAATTTATGCCAGTGCTCTTAAAATATAACTTCAACTTTTTGCAAAAGTAGTGATAACGTTAAAAATTATTCCTTTATTGTGCACTTCATTTTCTCACATGGAAGAGTTCCTGTCTTCTCACTTTCTTTTCTTATCACGACTTAAAATATTACAAGTATAAAAGTAAAAAAAGAGAAAAGAAATAGGGACATGTGACTTTAAAATTGATCTTTACAGAATTGTCTTCTAGGAACATAAAAGTGATACAGAATTCCAATGTCAGATCCTTAAAGTTTATTGTCGGAGCGAGGACAGTTTTGTTTTATTTTGATACCACCTTGAAGGTCATAATAAAAGCATTTTTTCCGTTATTTCATTAAAATCAGAAACTTTTCTTCGCCAAATCTATTCGAATAAATCACGTTAAAATTCGGATGTTTATGCTGTTAAATATAAAATGTAATGATGCTTATTTCAAACAAAATTATTCTCAATTAAAATTGACTGCTGTTCTAGCATCTATAAACAGTTGTAATAAAAACAGAGAAAGAACTAAGATAGGATGAATTTAAAATACTCTATGAATAGCCTGCTCAACTTGAACTTTAAGTACTACCAAAGGGAGAAAAAGGATTTACTGCCCTATACTTCCGTGCAAAAAAGAATGCTTAGTTGCATTGATTTGTCTTGTGACGTCAGTCGCCGCATTCTTTTTTTGCCAATCACATGATTCCTTTAACGTTTAAGAAAGGAAATCCTAACAAACAGGGGTGGACTCGGTCTACCTGCCGCCTTCAGAAAATAGCATTTGGCACGCTCAGAGAACCAAGTGCAATTTTTTTTTTTTTCTGTTACTAAAATAGGTTTTAACAATTTTTCATAGTGTCAGAGTCTAGTTTTCCTTCTCAGAAATTTTGCTGTTGGCCCACTTTAATATTCATTATTTCACTGAAATGATGCAATGGTTATGTGCAGTGTACTACGGACTAGGCGTGATAATACATCTCCTCTCGCCAAAAACGGAGTGTTTTCAGGACACTTGATCTGCATGACTAATGCAATGCAAGCAAGCTCTCCCGCCGTATCAGGCAGACTGAGTAATGTTCGGAGAATTTCAGCAGACGTTGCCCCTGAGCCTCCCCCCTTTCTTTCTTTGGATATTCTTCGATACAAATGTGATTGGGTTAGTCAGGAATGGGTTGAAATGTCAGTGATGGACAGTTGAATTTGTAAACTGTTACGATATATGACCAAATGGTTTTTTTTGACATTTGAAAAATTTTTGAAACTTTTTGAACGCTCTACACGATGCGAGCTTGTGTTTTCTTACCTAAAGAATCATATCTTGAACTATTAAAGGATTTTAAAGCACCCTATATTTTATAGCCTATTTCCTAAATGAGGTAGTCTGAGCAAAAAATTATTTTGCTGTCACTTTTTTCTGTGGAAACTGATTCGCAGATTATAATAGAACCACCATAGGAGAGAAAAATAAAGTCTAGGTCGTTTGCTTATTGTTTAAGACTAAACAACTCTAACTTTCCAGTTCTTAAGCTACTGTAATTAAATTTTTCTTTTTTAGAACTTTAAAATGTTATTTCAAGGATACTTCATCAGGTTCTCAGCGTATGTTGGCATCTAATGGAGTATTATACAGATTAGGTTGAGCATTGTCCCTTATTTTCATATATTTTGCCATTAAATTTATAGCAAATAGTAATAAGGCTAACATCATCTTCAATAATGTTTTATTAAAAATCTATACAAAAGTGCACAGATCCTGTATAAGCTCTGTGAGTGTAGAAATAGCGTAAAAAATGATACAAGGGTGGTAGATTTTCAATTTTGGGAAGAAGTCCCCCTGAATCCCTGTTTTTATGTGTTTTTGACCCCCTTAGGCACTCTCTAAATGCCAAACTTGGTGCCTTCTTCATGGAACTAGTGTGCCCCAACAAATAAGCCCGGTGTCTCACCCGCTATTGTATCTACCATGTTGCTGTTGTGTTAATTTTTGAGCCAGTCTAAGAAAACTGCTTGATTTTTTGGCCTAAAATCTTAAGTTTGAAAAAAGGAAAAAATTTTTTGCGTCAAAACAATTTTTACAAGTCTACTCTTTGTTTTGCTATGGTGCTACCTAGGTAGAGCACATGAACTTGAAATACAAGAACTTAAAAAGCCCATTTTGTGGAGGTTCTTGTTATTAGACGGTAACGAAAAGGTTCAGGTGCTTGACAGTTATTGCTCAAAAACACCAAGGATAGTGGAAATGAATTTGAGTGTTATTAAAAATCGATAGTTCCATTTTTATTAAACAAGTACTCCTTATGCAATTATGCAGTTTATTGTTTTAACTGGTGCCAAAAAAATAAGAGAAACTCGTATGAAAATTCAGCAAAAAATTAGCCAAAAATGTATATCCCCTTAAGAAAGTATTGCTTTCCCTCGCAGGTGTAGTTGTCTTTTCAAATAAACAGAGCGAAAATATTTGAATTTTGTGAATTAAAAGCGTCATTGAAGTTAACTTCGCTTATTTATTTTCAGGATTCCACTTGGCAACACTGACGAAAATATGATACTACCCTAAATACTTCATAATTTTGGAACAATCTGTAGAAAATTCTTAGATAACCACGGTTTTCTTGTATGAATAAACCTAAGAGAGCACCAGGAGGAAAAAATGTTTTAATTTTGATGTCTTTGATATTTTAAATGAAAAGTCAAATCAGATACTTTAGTACTGGTATGAACCCCCCAGTAGTCAACCACATTCTGGACATAGAATACATCTTAATTATCGGAAGTTTTTTCACAATGTGTTTTCTATTATTATCATCAAGATAGAGCAGCTATGTTTCCTTCTAAATGCAAAAATTTTGTAGCACCTTTGATAGCAAAATGAGTCCAACATACCTGCTGAAACCTTAGTTTCTGGTGTTATTCCTGGTACAATGAAATAGGGAACGGAGTTGGTTTTATTATAAATTAGTTTCATCGTCTCTATTTCATAGAGCTCTAAGTAGAATGTTGTGTTTGAAGGCAATTTCTTGTCACTGCATATAACCTGGAAATAATAAACACAGAGTCACTGTTATGTTAGAGAATATCACTAAAACTAAGATATAGATTTAATTGGCACTATTAAATAAAGACCATGAAGAAAGTTAGGCATATATACAAACGAGGGAAAAATAAGTTTCTAATATATAAAATTGTACAAGCTAAGTAATCAGAATATTGGAAGTTCTGATCTATGAATTCCTTGTTTGCACTTTCGAGTTCGTCCAAGTTTCATTTGATTTGCTAAGTTACTTGAAATTCTCACGCTTCACTACAGCAGCCATCCTTTTTAGCAGATTTTTTTTATTTGCAAGATGTGTCCTAAATTCAAAAATAAAAGCGAAATTTGAAGAACAAACAATTTGCAATTACACAGAAAATAATACCTAAGGAAGTATCCAGAACATGCCCTCAAATGAAAGAGAGCTGGTATGCATGATGCTATACTTTCAGTGTCAATAAATAGAGTTCAGAATTTAAAATGTTTCTTACCAGACGAAATGTACACTCAAGAGAGCAAAGGGATAATTAAACTTTTCCCCAATCTTACAACTGTTTTCTTTTATATACTTAGGTTGACAGGCTTTCAACATAACTAAAATTTATTTTCTTCTTCTAGTAGCTTCAGAAACCTTCTGTTAATCTGATACATTTTGAATCCCTCTCTTACGGTCTAGTTTTCTTACTAACATGGAGATCGGATATTTCATCATCAGGATTGAAAACCAACTTTAGTAAGGAATCATTCAAGCATTGTTCACTCTAAGTTCCCTACTAATTTGTATGCTGTGATTGATCGCTTATAAGATTAAACTAGAATACAATGATGTGTTTATACGAGTATAAACTTTATACGAGTACAAAATTTATACAATGCATACAAAAGGAATCAATATAAACTAAGTGACAGAAAATGTGACTGATGTGTGGTAATCTTAAATACCGACACCTTCGCTGACTGATCTGTGTCAAATAGTTCGTGGCAACGAATTGTAAGTAAGGAGTGACTCAGTCCAATAGTGACTGAGCTCTAAAAAACAGAATTTTGTTGGCAATAAATACTCCAAAAGAATTGACTTTGTATGCTGACTCGAGATGTAGAAAATGCATTAGGTCTACTGTTACCCATCAAAAGATATAAGCCTGAAAAAATTTGCCTGATTTTCGAAAAAACGAGGAATTGAGTTTAACTTATTTGGTCATAAGTTTAACATGACTCTTTACTTTTCTGTGAAAAGCTTCTTTTCCGGAAAGTTCTTTTTTAAATTAATTTCTCTTCATTTTTGATTACCAAATTTTTGTTTGCGGGTAATATAATGAATGTTTCTCCAATTTTTCATGTCTCTGGCGTAACAATTAAATTGCCGGATACTAATTTAATAATTCTAATTAGAAGCTTTTAATTTATTTCAATACACGATCTACACTCCCTGAAAGTTTCAACTAAATGCTATTAGCAAATTCTGGGATATTTCAGATACACCCTTTTGATAACCTCGGTGCACATATTTTTCTTTTTATTTAGTTTCATATTCCCCTCATAATTCTTTGGAGGTTCATACATTGTTCAACATGCCCTGAAAGTTTCAACTTGATGACATCAGCTGTTCCTGAGATATTGCCGATGCACCCTTTTGACAGTCAACATGCACATTGTGTGTTTTGATTTTGTTCAACATCCTATTGCATTCCCTGAAAGTAGCCAAAAGGAAACGTACTACAAATTGTAAGCAGCAGCAGTCACAGTCTCAAGTAGTCACTGTCGCAGTCATAATCAGTCGCGTTTGCACTCACAGTAGTAGTTGTACCAGTGGCTCTGAAAGTTTCAAGTTAATATCCTTACACGTTTCTAAGATATTACAGATCATATTTTTTGATAGCTTGGATTCAGATAGTGCCTTTTGATTTAGCTCAACGTACCCCTTAACATTTCTTGAAATTTTACCTCAATACCCTTAATCTTTTTGGACACACCCAGGATAAACCGTTCCTCCCTTTCCGAGTGATAAATCCTGCGTTTTAAAAAAAGTAAGAAATAGATAATTTACAATCCTTGCCAGGGGGCTATTGGGGCACGGCATCACCAAGGGTATAGATATTAGACTTTTTGACTATTTTGAATACAATGGTTTTTCAATCTTTCTATAAGTTTAAAAGGGAGCATCAAAAAGGGCAAGAGGAGGGGGCAGTTGCCCTCCGTTCCTTTCTCAACTCCCTCTCACCATGATTTTAAAGTTCCAACTTAATACCCTTAGCCATTCCTTAAATATTGCTATTGTACCCTTTGCACAGCCCTCCTGAATATAGTATGTTTTGATTTTGTTTCACATCCCCCTAAATATTTTCCAAGGGTTTACCCAATAGTCAACCTTATTTATAAACCTAGAAAACTTATATTACGTACAACAGATGCCCATATGGCTGTGGGGGTTTTGTCATCCCTGGAAGCATTGTTATTTGACTTTTTGACTATCATGAACAAGATGGCTATTCCAAAACTTTTACCACACGTTTCTGGAGAGATTGTAGCTATGAAGGACATAGGAGAGGGACTGGTTGTTTTAAATTTTTCAACATCCCTCTCAACATGCCCTGAAAGCTCAAATTTAATGCCACCAGCTTTCCTTGACATTTTGCAGATGCGCCTTTTGAAAAACTGGATTTCCAAAACTTTTATCAGATGTCTCTGGAGAGATTGTAGCTATTTAGGGCATGGGGGAGGGACTGGTTGTTTGACCTTTTTCAACATCCCTCTCAACATGCCCTGAAAGCTTAAAGTTAATGCCCCCAGCTTCGAAAACCTTTTCGAAGATACTCAGAATCAAACATTCCCCCTTTTCTTACCGATAAGTCCTGCAATTAAAAGGGATAAATCGTATAATTTACAATCCTTGACCTGGAGGCTTCTGGGGGCATTGCATCCTTGGAGGAATAGTTATTATGATTTTTATCTATTTTGAACAAAATCGCTTTCCAAAATTTTGATCAGTGTTGAGGTGGGCATCTAAAAAGGCAAGGGGGGGGGCTTGTAGTCCTCCAATTACTTTTCAACATACCCTGTAAGTTTCAACCTAATACCCTCAGCCGTCCCCCTTCCTATTCTTTAAGTATTATTAAGGATATTCTCTAAGGATTTGGATATATCATCCAAAAAAAGCCTTGCAAATAATTTTCAAAGAAGGTAAAGCTGCATACTATTTTATTCTAATAAAAAGACTAGGTTAAGAAAAGCTTGAGTACAGGAGAGATACGCTGTGTCTCTGTCATTCAAAAAATGCATTGACAGACACTCGAACGGAAAATAATTTTCCAAAAAGATATTTGCTACCCAGGTTCCGTCCTTCTCCAACCGTTTCTCAGCCCGTTCCTACCTTGCCCTCCGCTCGCTGCTTCACGTCCAAATATATTCTTCTCCGACATTACAAAAAACTAGTCAAAGACACCTCTAGTTTCTCACTTTGTATTACTTGTACACGTGTTGCCTATGGTTTGTTTTAATTTCACTCGTTTTCCTTCTGATTTACGTCTTAATGGCCCTTTTAATTTCTTTTTATATTTTTACTGAGTTTTACTGTTTTTTAGTTATATATATATATATATATATATACATATATATATATAAATATATATATATATATATATATATATATATATATATATATATATATATATATATATATATATATATATATATATATATATATATATATATATATATATATATATATATATATATATATATATTATATTTATACGTGTGTGTGTGTGTGTGTGTGGGTTTGTGTGTGGGTGTGTGTGTGGGTGTGGGTGTGTGTCTGTGGGTGTTTGTGTGTGTGGGTGTGTGTGTGGGTGTGTCGGTTGGTCTTGTGGGTGGGCGGGTTTTGGGTGGAGGGGTGTTTGTTGTGTGGTGGTGGAGTGTTGTTTTGGTGTTTTTTGCGTGTTTGTTTGTGGTTGTGTGCGTGTGTGTGTGTTTGTGTTTGTGTTTGTATGTATGTGTTTGTGTGTGTATGTGTATATGTGTGTGTATGTGTGTGTGTGTGTGTGTGTGTGTGTGTGTGTGTGTGTGTGTGTGTGTGTGTGTGTGTGTGTGTGTGTGTGTGTGTGTGTGTGTGTGTGTGTGTGTGTGTGTGTGTGTGTGTGTGTGTGTGTGTGTGTGTGTGTGTGTGTGTGTGTGTGTGTGTGTGTGTGTGTGTGTGTGTGTGTGTGTGTGTGTGTGTGTGTGTGTGTGTGTGTGTGTGTGTGTGTGTGTGTGTGTGTGTGTGTGTGTGTGTGTGTGTGTGTGTGTGTGTGTGTGTGTGTGTGTGTGTGTGTGTGTGTGTGTGTGTGTGTGTGTGTGTGTGTGTGTGTGTGTGTGTGTGTGTGTGTGTGTGTGTGTGTGTGTGTGTGTGTGTGTGTGTGTGTGTGTGTGTGTGTGTGTGTGTGTGTGTGTACTATTGGCTACCCCTCTTGGTCACTCATATTTTGCAATAACATTGAAACCATTGAAAGGATTACGGAAATTATGTTGTCTGAAGGATGTTTATTGGCCCACTATTCTTTCAGTTAAAACCAATTCATGACATAATTTAAATGCAATACTTCTTATTCCAAGATGTTGGTCAGGAATTCAAGCATAGTCTAAGACCATACATACTACAGATATAAAACTTGATTTCCAGATAGATAAATCACATTTCTCTATCAAAATCAAATAATTTTAACTATGCATAGATAATGGATGTTCACGTGCTTGCCTATTAATATGATTTCTAAATTCCATACTATTATAGCTAAAGAAATGAATATTTAAAAAATCTAATTCATTGAGTTTTCAAAAAAATTATCCGCTCGATTGGCCCCCTCCTCCCTTTATATAAACATAAACATCTAAAATACATTCATATCTAATAGATCTGTTTGCATGTTTATTTATCGATTCTATGCCTAAATTATCTTTCATACATCTTCTAAGAAAGAGCATTTAAGGATATTTCCTTTATATTTCTAACTGCAAATGCACTCCAATATCTTAAGCTTTAAGTTTCAAATTTTCAAAGCCTTTAATTATAACTCTGGAAAAAACGCATCCAAAAGCTGATATGAAGACAAATTTAGAGTATTTAATTAATTCAAAGCTTTGTGATTATTATTCCCAGAATTTTGTATTCCGCTGTTTTTGTTTACTAAGCATATTGGCAAAGGAGATTGGGTCTCTTATTTTAACTTGAAAATACTGTAGAATGCAATTATGTCATAATTTTCGAAGGCCAGCCAATAGATAGAACAAGTAGAAAACGTCTTTACAATCTTATCAATCAATTTACGTACTAACAAACTAAATCTATTAAGAATAACGTTTTTAGATTATATAAAATTACTAGATTTTATTTTAGCAAAAACATAATTCTTTTCAGAATTTTTGAGTAGACAAATGTTGAGCCTTTTGAGTTGTATACTCTTCTGATTTTTTTTTAACGTTTTTCTTATAAGGATCACAGTGGTAATCCAAAACCAGTGCTGTAAAATACTTTAAAAAAACGCAAATACCAAGCACTTGACAAAAAATACACTTAAATATTATCTACAAATCCTTGGCAGAAAAACAATTTTTATCCTTTAATTAACCAAACACCCAAACACTTATTTAACTAAATACCCGTACGCTTCACAAAAATCAATGCCTTCTTTATTTCAGATGTACTTTGAAAAAAGTTGTCAATACATAATTGCCAACACAAAGTAAAAGATGAATATCAAACTTATTTATGAAACCAACCATTTCTTTGAATTTGATTTCGGTAAGAGAATAGTTTTACTTGTTTTTCTGCCCAATAGGTGTCTTTTCGCAAAGAAAATATCCTTTCCTGTTGAGAAAAGCTTTTCCACGGAGGAAGCTAATGATAAAGCTTTGCTGTGTGTGCAGAAAGGACCTTACATTGTTGGGTAAAACTATTTGTTTCTGATATGGAAAAATTCAAAAGCTTCACTTTAGCAGTTAGATCACTATCAAGGTCTTTCTCATTGTGTCTGGGACAAAAGAAAAAATGTCATATGGAAAAGCAGAAGAGTAGTTTCATTCTGCATCGCTATCACCTGTCAAAGTAAGTTCATTATGAAAAAATCAGGGCAAGAGAACTTAAACAGTGACTGGTCTAACGATTTCATCGTCCAGGATTGCTCCATTCGTCTCATTATCACAGCATGAACTCTATTGTTGCTGGAATGCAGCTGGTTTTGAAAAATGGATGGTTTGCACTCGCCACATCAAGTTCACAGAGCTTATTATCTATTATTAATTAAAAAAAACTTCTTCCACAAAATTAGTTTTTCAAAGAAAAGTGAAGAACCCCATTAAACTAAAAATGAGCAAAAATAAAGTAAAAAAATCTACCAAGCGTGAAACTACCACAAATCAGCATCGATAAATAAATGAAACCCAAAACGAATAGAAATTGCAATAAATAACCGAGTCAAACTAAAAAAAAAGCAGGAATTAACATGAATAGGGCTCAAAACCCCTATGCCATCCCAAGGTCAGGACAAATTTGGACTTTACTGAAAAATATAAATGTTTTTTTTTTTTTTATAACTTTAATAAATCAAATAATATTAACATTTTGATTACTAAATATCAGTATATATATATAAAACTGACAATGCACAATCATTTGTATTTTTTTCAGTAAAGTGCAAATTATGTTCTGGCCTTGGGATGGCATAGGGGTTTTGAGCCCTACTCATGTTATTTTTCTGCTCGTTTTGAGTTTGACTCGGTTATTTATTGTAATTTCTGTTCGTTTTGGGTTTTATCGATGCTGATTTGTGGTAGTTTCACGATTGGTAGATTTTTAGATTTTTTTTTTTTGCTCATTCTTGGTCTAATGGGGTTCTTTACTTTTCTTTGAAAAAATTATTTGTGGAAAAAGCTTTTTTTAATTAATTTCTGTTCGTTTTATATTGACATAGTCTTTTCAGAGAAGAATAAAATAATTCTTTAAATCTTTTAGTTTTTTTAAGACTTTATAGTTTGGCCTGCTATTTTTATGCTGGAGAAAAATTTTCAACAATTTTTAACAACATACACCCTTTTAAAATTTGTACACAAATAGTAGTGTTTAATTTAGTTTTATACCTTCTCTAGTTGACCTGAAATAGAAAAGTTGATATCATTCGCAAAAAAATCTGTTTACTTTCTTTGATAGTTTGGATACACTTACGCTATTTTGATTTGGTTAAATTTTAAGAGCAGAAGTAGCCCCAAAAGTTTAAACATAATACCCTCAGTCGTTCTTGGATACTGCTGAGATGCCTTATTGGGAATTATCATTAACACAGTGAATTTTGATTTATTCTTAAAGCAAAATTTTGTTTTTAAAAATATTAGGCAAATGGAAGGGTGGGCTGGGGAGGGGGACTAGTTGCCCTCCCATCACTTTCAACTATTAGACCTTTTTTAGCCCTTTCTGTTTTCAATCGAATGAGCCCTTTTCGAAGTTCCTAAGACAACTCCTTCGATACTAAGTGCCCTGCTCTAAACAAAAAAAAAAACAAAAAAATAATCATACATTGTACCCACATCGATGTTTACTATACACATGTGAAGCCTTCGAATAACTTTCGACTATTAAAAAGGGCACAAGGCCTTTCAATTTTCAATCGAATAAACCCTTTCGAGTTTCTAGGACAACCCTTTCTATAAACATCTTATATGCCCCAAGGGCATAAATCACAACCCTTGCCCTGAGGGCTTTGAGGGGGTTGTCATCCTCAAAGACCTAATTTCCAGAACTTTCAACTACATTAAACAAAACGCCTATCTCAAAATTTTGATTGGATGTGTTTGGGGAAATGGTGGGCGTGAGAGGGGCGTTAGTTGCTCTCCAATCACTTTCAACTATTAAAAAAGGCACTAGCCCTTTTAATTCCAATCGAATGAGCCCTTTTGAAGTCTCTACGACAACGCTTTCAATAAAACCTTATATGCCCCAGGGGCATAAATTATAGCCATTGCCCTGAGGGCTGAGGGGGGGGGGGGGTGGTTGTCAGCACTAGCCGTATAAAATTTCCAATCGAATGATTCCTTTTTGAAGTTTCTACGACAACGTTTTCTATAATAAAAAAAACCTTATATGCCCCAAAGACATAACTTACAACCCTTACCCTGAGGGCTGTGGGGGGGAGTGTCATCCTTAAAAACATAATTTACAGACTTTTTAACTACGTCGAACAAAAGGCTATCTCAAAATTTTGATTGGATGCGTTAGGGGAAATGGTGGGTGGGAGAGGGGTGTTAGTTATCCTTGACTATTACTTCACTATCACTTTCGACTATTGAAAAGGGCACTAGCCCTTCTAATTTCCAATCTAATGAGCCCTTTTTTGAAGTTTCTACAACATCACTAACTATAAAAACCTTATATGCCCCCAGGGCATAACTTGTAACCCTTGCCCCGAGGGCTCTGAGGGGGGTTATCATCCTCAAAGATTTCTAAAACTTTTAAGTACGTTGAACAAAATGGCTATCTAAAAATGTTGATTGGATGTGTTAGGGTAAAACGTAGGCGTGAGAGGGGGGTTAGTTGCCCTTCAACCACTTTTGGCTGTTAATAAGGGCACTAGCCGTTGGGATTTCCAATTGAACGAATCCTTTTTCAAGTTTCTATGACAAAGCTTTCAATAAAAACCTTATATGCCCCCAGGGATTATGTCTAAATTTTCTTTTGGATGTGTTCGGATAAATGGTGGACATGGACGGGATGTTAGTTGCCTTCCAATCACTTTCGACTATTAAAAAGGGCACTAGCCATTTCAATTTCCAATCAAATAAGCCTTTTTTGAAGTTTCTACAACAATGCGTCCAGTAGAAAACTTCATATGCCCCCAGGACATAACTTATATTCCTGTCCCTGAAGGCTGTGGGGGGGGGTGTCATCCTCAAAGCCCTAATTTTCAGAACTTTCAACTACGTTGAAAAAAATGGCTATCTAAAAATTTTGATTGGATGTGTTTGGGGACAAGGTGGGCGTGTGAGGGGGGTTTGTTGCCCTCCAATTACTTTCGACTATTAAAATGGGCACTAGCCCTTTGAATTTCAAATCGAAAGAGCCTGTTTTGAAGTTTCTGTGACAACGCTTTCTACATAAACCGTATTTGCCCCCAGGGCATAACTTACAACCCTTGCTCTGAAGGCTGTGGGGGAGTGTCCTTCTTAAAAACATAATTTCTATCTGGAAATCAACCACGCTGAACAAAATGGCTATCTCAAAATTTTGATTGGATGTGTTTGGGGAAATGGTGGGTGTGGAAGGGGTGTTAGCTGCCTTCCAATCACTTTCGACTATTAAAAAGTGCACAAAACACTCCAATTTGCAATCAAATGTGCCCTTTTTGAAGTTTCTACGACAACTCCTTCGATACGAAGTGCCCTGGTCTATGACCAAGAACCAAAGAAAAAAAAATACATTGTGCCAACATCGTTCTTTACTTAGGCAGCGCTATTGCGCTGCCTATGATATCCATAGTTTAAACAAAATAAATCCTTCTCTTAAGCCCTGTCGAAAGAGTTGATGCTAGGTAACTTGAGCATTTTAGCTCACTGAAGAATTTCAGAGTTTCATTTTTTCCTTCACTGTCAGCAAAGTCGCCAGAAGTGTATTTATATAGCAGTATTTTTTGTCCTGGAAAAGTTTGACCTCTTTCTCAGGGTTATTTTGTGAGATGCTCGATTTTATCTGGTTTCAGCCTGGATAACCTAAGCCAATTACACAACCCTGGTAACAGTTCTTTAACTTCAATCACTTTCTGGAGAGCATCGTGAATCGAGTTCTAATGGGTGTATAGTTCAGTGTGATGTGATCTAAATCCAAAAGAGTTCTTTAGTCTTGTCATTTAGTTTTGACCTGTTGCTCACAGTACGCTAAAGGCCTTGCAAACATAAATGAGAGTTTCTGTGAGGGCTCTTAAAATTCTGTCAGCAGACACCTTTTCAGAATCTTTTCTAGCTAGGAGGTTGAAAGTGTCAAATGGAAGGTAAAATGATCACTGTTATCATTAACACCTCTTTGCAGTAATTTCCAATACCCATCACTCTGACTTCTCTGTCAGGGATTTTGTTTTGTAAATAGAATATTTACAACATACATAACAACATAACATTCATCTGGGCTGCCAAAGAGTCAGACTCGAGCTGCCCGAAAGAGTAATGCATTTAACATTGGAAAGCAAAAATAACCTCATCAAAAATTTATCTCAATCCAAATTTCACATATGTTATTCTAAAGGAATTCTTCTTTATGTTACCAATTTTTTTTTTGTGTGTTTAGGAACCGCAAATTCTTTGAACACTTTCAAAAAACTGCTCCCGATATCAAATACTGTACCCAATTCAGTGAAATGGGGTTGTCTTCCAAATTTATGAAAATTACAAAGTAATTGCATCTTCCCCCTCAGCTCAACATCAAGGCAATGCTTGTAAGATGAACCACACATTCTAACTTTGGCAACTGGTTTAATCTTGAAAGTTTCCCATGAAAAGCAAAGAGATTTTGTGATCGTCTGAGTCTACGTTTTGAACCGAACTTGAAAATTTAGAGACATCGAAATTTTCAGAAGGCCTCAAACACTTCTACCAAGAAAAAAAAATTTGAGACGAACTATTGATAGCATTGAGCCAAAAATAGCATTTTACTTCATTCAAAATTAACTTCGTATTTAGACATTTGAAAAAGAATTTAGGCAAAGCAGTATTTAAAAACAGTTTAACAAAATAGTATGGAAATAAACGTGTAAAATCTCACGTGTAAAAAAAAAAAAAAAATCCTAAAAACCTACTTAAAGGCTATTGTTTAGATACGTTTGAGACCCCGCTAAAAGGTGCTCTGTTAATGACTTATATGCGATGAGTTGTATGCTGAAGATCTGAAAAAAAGAAGGTGCAGGAAGTTAATGCTATCACTCGGATATTTTTGCGTAAAAAAATATATCATATTCCCCCCAAAACAAGGAAACATGATTTATATTCTAAATCTGGGTCTAAAATAAAACAAATTCTCGCATTTTGATTTTCAATTATCTATGCTAGAGATTTAAATAAACAAATAATATTTTTCAACTGAAAGTAAGAATCAAAATCAAACATTAAAAAGAAAAGAAATGATTCCGTATGTAAGATGGGCTGTCCCCTCCTCAACGTCTCAATTGTTGCTCTAAAGTTTCGTATATCCTTAGAAAAGCTTCTTATTCAGGTGAAACGGCTCTTGTATGCCAGCACTTCACCGAGAATTTGTAAGAAATTGTCAAACCCTTGCGTAAAGATTTAATCGCCAAGGGAGAGGAAGCCCAGGTCATACATGGATAAATGTTAATTCGTTTTAAGTTTCAATGTTGCTCCCCTCTTTCACTTAGAAAAAATAGTTTTTTTAGAATTAATTTCTAATAGTTTTTCGAATCATGTCTAGGCCTAATCAAGATATGATGAGGGATGCTGTCCCCATAACTTTCCGATCTTTTGCAATTAACTTGCATATATCTATAGTTGTAAACTGATTGGTAGCGCCCCACTTCTACGGTCTTTCTGCTTAAGAAATTAAATCCTGGATTGTGATTAGACTTTTGGACAAAATTTTACTTTTTAGTCAGAACTTTCGATGAACAGTAGTTTTGTCGAATAAGTCCTTAATTATATTTGTACTACAGAATTTCAGGTGGATGGAGAGGGGTATTATTGTTCGTATGGATGAAAATTCTGGGTTACTTTCGATCTTCTATGCGGCTGAAGCCATCGCAATCTCTATAATAGGGCTCTCTTATGTCTAAATGCATTTATGCATATTTTTTAAATACATTAAAACATTGTATATAAATTGGAAAAGAGAAATACCCCCTTTAAAATCGCTGAAGCCAAAGCTCCTTGTAGCGTTTGTTACCCCGTCCAGAATAAATTTTCTGGCGAGGCCCATGGTACCCGCCTCGCCTTTTCAGCTCTGAGCCTGTAGGCATCTGAATGTCGTGTTCTACACTACATAGAAAAAAAATTGCCATAATGCAAAGGGCACTTTTAAACCCCCCCCCGTTGTACCCATAATAAAGGTGGAGACCAAAAGTATTCTTGAGAATCAAATGGGGTTAGATATTACTTTCTACTATTTTACGCCCCCTCCATATCCCTTTCTATATTTATCTGAAAACTCACGGAAAGATTGATTGAATATTTAGGCATCAAAATGGACTATTTTAGGCATTCCCCCTCCTATCTCACCCAAACAATGACCCACCACCCCTTCTTTATAATAGAATATGCTTTATAATGCATCACTAAACATAATTATGGCTAATTGTGGCTAATTAAACCAAGACAGATAGTCCAAGTGATTGAGAGGCAAATCTGGGATAAGCCCATTTTAAGATTGTATAAAAATGATGTCACTTCATTTGGTGATAGATAAGTCTATCTATCATCGTCCCTAGGTCATTCCTAGGGAAGAACTATGGTAGATAGTCATAGAAGTAAGGGATGAAAGATTGGACAGATTTTGGGTTGACGCATGACGGACATTGTCCATTGGGCTTGTATACCGAATATGGGACTGAATTTGCTTGGACTCACATGTGGCAAACAAGTGAAACCTAGGCCTAATAGGCTTGGCCGCTTATAGTCTAAAGGTGGAATCCGTGTCAAAGGATTGACAGGTGACCCAGGGTCCCTCATTTTTTCAAATTATTACAGCATATTAAACTCCGTCATCCAGATCATCCACTTCGAAAAAAAGTGGTGGTGTCGTTTTTATTTTTTATTTTTTATTTTTTTTTTTAAGAGTACCTATATATATAAATAAAAATTTCAGTCTCTATTTTGTCCGACTATGATAAACTCCCTTGGCTAACTGTCAAGTGCAAAGTTACTCTCATGTCCCTTGAATAATATTGGTGTAACCTTCTTCTATTACTCTCCAAACCAAAATATATCCCGCAATTGCAGAAAATTACTGACTTTGTTATTTCTGAATATCCTAAGACCAGGGTTTTTTAGTTGGTGGTGTAGATGACATTGACATTACGGTGGATTATATTTGCTCTTCTCATAAAGTTAAGCAAATAGTTAAAATACCAACAACTAGGGGAAACACCTCTCTTGATGTTATACTATGAGTGAGTCTGTAATATGTCTTAATATGAATAATTTTTGCAATCCCCCTCAGCTTTGCCCCCATTATACAGAAATTATCACCTTTCCTCCTTTCATCTCCTTCTTTAAAATTTAAGTATTCTTTTGAATAACCAATGGCTCTTACCATCCTATTCACAACCCCGGCCTTCTTTCTTTTAGTTCATGGCTGAACAGCGAAGATTGGTCCGCATTTACATTTCACAAAATCTTGATGAAAAATTGCTATTTTCTATAAAAAAATTAAGTGGTAAATATTTAATTTCTTGCACCAAAAAATTAAAAACTGCTTCAGTGATTAGCCCCACATCAATCAGAACATAAAGACACTAATTAGAAATCAATTAAAACTTTTTAGAAATGGGACACTGGATGAAGCTAATAAAAATAATAACTGGATAAAGCTAATAAAAAGCTAATAAAAATATTTTAAAAAAATTTCGTAAATCTGATCGATTCTACTACAAAAATAAGGTCAAATGATTATTTAAATATAAACCAAAAAGCTGGTATTCAGAAGTTAGAACATTAACAGTTCCTTGCTTCCATCGCCCAAAGCCGTCCTGCATTTTCTTGTAAATAACCAACAGATGATTTTTCTCGTTCTTTATACTGTATTTCTTCTATGGATTTTGAAAGAAGAATTGGGAACTAAGAATAACAAATGCCAGCCCTCTGGACATCTCTTTTCCTCTTATTCAGTGATTTCTTTTCAATGCCCTTGACTGTCTTTTTAAATGAAATTACCGAGTCTGGACAATTTCCACAAATATGAAAGAAGGCTTTCATAACTCCCTTCAGGAATAGAGATTGAAACCTGGTTTTGAAGATTTTGCCCTGTATCTTTCACTCCTATATTTTCAAAACCGTTCGAAGGATCCCATGCAGATAGATAGATAGATAGATACACGTATTAAAGCCAAAAAAAATACGGCCATGAACACTAAAAGAGCACAAATGTACTAAACTTACATTAGCGATCATCATAAAAAGCACAAATATAATGAACGTCTATCAGCCAACATAAAAAAACACTCAAATGAATCATACACTTAAAAACAAGTTGATTTAACAACATACACTTTGAAAACTTGACTTAAATTGCTTCTTTTTTAAATTTAATTTGAACTCAACACTTTAGTAGCAAAAGGGAAATGCAATGCGATTTCTTAAATTTGATATAAATTGAAAAATTAAGTTAATATTTACTCCTTTTATTTACCAAAAATTCCAGATACCTTGCTATTTTACAAATAAACTGAGCCGACGTACTATTTAACACACCTGGAAGTATCAGCTCATTTTTTCCAAATATACCTTCCCTTGTCGTAGAGATGCAGATTGGCTAAAGGAACAAATCTAACCTTTTACTGACCTAAGGGAATTTAGGAACCTCCTATCCACTTGTAGTTTCCCATTACCATATTTATGTTGTTGAAACCATTGGAAACATTCTTGAAAAGCTAAACATTTGGTTAAATTTAATTTTATCGATTTCCAAAAAACATTTAATATTGTTAACTAAAATATATAGGTTGGGAAAATTTTCACTGAATGTAATATTAACCCTTCCCTGGTAAAGTTGGTTGCCTCCCTCTTTCAAATAAAATCGTAACTAAATATCTGAATGTTACTCCACAACCATCGCTGTTTAAAATAGAATACCCCAAGGCACTCTCCTAGACCCCCCTTCTTTTCTCACTCATGATTATCTGACTATTCATTATTATCTCTTGACAAATGGAAACTTGTCGATGATCGTTTGAATCTGTTATATAAGTTCAAAAAGAAACCTATGAGCATCCTCAATAACATTGCACAAGAGACCTTAGACTTGAGAGTTTTCGGACAAGAGAGTAAATCCTTTAAATCCATAATAATATCAATTTGTTTCCTTAAATATTCGCCCAAATTTGTTAATTCTGTACCTCCTGGAATTTCTGGGTCATCCTTTAAGTTGCTTGGCGTCATTATTTCTTTTAATATAAAGTGGGGTGTTCATTTTAAAAATTTCATCTATAAAGCTATTGCATATGTCTCCATCCCACAGCTCTTTAACAAACATGGCATTCCCCCTTCTTGTCTTTAAGGATGTATTCTTACTTTGTCCACCCTCGTCCTGAGTATACTTGCCCAGTTATATATTTATTTTTTTGACGAATTTGAAATGAAAGTTTTAAGTAATGATTATAACTTTGATTTATTCATTCTAAAAACCTGGTTTTTGGATATTTTGCCAGTTATTGGTGTAGCTTTATTTTTTAAGCTTTTTTTGATGTTTTTGTCCCGTTTTATTTTAATGACCCGAAAAAAAACAAAAAACCATACATTTCGAACCAATCCATCTAGGGTACTTAGCTTATGGAGGCTGGCGGTAAATCTTAGTTTGAAAAAATAATTTTCCGTAAAACAAAAGACAAAGTATATTACATCATACAGCTCTATGAGCTCCTATGTGGCTAATAATTTGAGCATTGTTAATCAGCAATTTAGATTAAAAAAAAAAAAAAAAACGCTATGTGCTGCCTGCATGTCAAAATTTAGCATCTTGGGAATCGCTTAGGGTATTAAATTAGAATTTTCAGGGAATGTTAAGGGGAGGAGCAAGTTAACGCTGATTTGGGACTTAAGAGAAAGAGAAGAGCTAAATAAAATGACACTGGGTGTGTCCATGTTATCAAAATACCGTATCTGACATACCTCGTGAACACAAAATAACAGCTTGAGGAATCTAGTTTAAACTTTAAAGGATACGCTAGATGTTAAATGTTGAATATGGTTAACTAGGTGCTAAATATTGACCTTGGGATATCAAGTGGGGCTTATCAAGGACAGTAAATTCTGGAAGTAGTATGCGGTTGTATTGATTCTTAACTGAAAGCAACTTATCTGCTTTCAACTGAAAGCAAGGAACAGATTTGAAACGAAAAATTCTTTTTTTTTAATTTGGTCTGCTTTAGAATTCCTTTTTTTTATTTAGTTTCATTTTTTATGAGTCACTAGTCTTTTCATTTTTGTAGCTAGTTATTTCATCATTTTTTTTCTGTTATATATAATTTTATCCTCATTTGGTTAGCCTGTTTCTTTTGACAGTTTAAAACAAGCCTGTTTCTTTTGACAAATTATATCTTGGTTAGGCCTAGGTATGATTTGAAAAACAATCAGAAATTAAATTAAAAAAGAGCTTTTCAACTAAAAGCAAGAAACAGATTTGAAACGAAAAATTCCTTTTTTTTAATTTCGTCTGCTTTAAAATTCCAAGTCTTGAAGACAACTCAATTAAAATTTCAGGTTTAATATACAACAAAATGCGTTTTTTATAATAAAATGGTGCATCAGTATTCGTTTATACTTAGGGTTGAAATAAGATGGGAGAGATGGGGTCAGGACGGACGGCTTAAGCCCTATAGACCAAAAACGATGAACATTTTCCTGATTCGATTAATATTCCCCATTTCCATCCACCCGAAATTCTATAAGAAAACTACTATTAAAACTTGTTGCAAATTGTGGTCCTAAACTTAAACAGGAAGCCAAAATCTTGATTCTTGAGCAGAAAAAACAGGAATTATTAAATACATAATTTACAAGAAGTGACCTTTTAGTAAACAAGGGTGGTTGAATCGAAGGGAAATTAGTTTAAGAAGTCAAAGAGGAAGCTTAAAAAAACTCTAGAGTAATAAACCAATGACGAGCAGGAATAAAGTAATAATTTTAATTTAAAATGAATAAAAATTACTTTCAGTGAATAAATAAGATCCAAAGTGAACAAAAATGACAATTAATAGTCAAGTAAGACTTAAGAAGAAGAGAAATTACCCCAGACAGGAGTTGGTTCAACGTCCCTAAGCCTTCTGAAAGAAAGAGTGTAATTTTAAATTTCATTGAAAACAAAATTTATTGTGAACATTTTCTGTTCTTTAACGTTAATAAATAAAGAAGTTGCTGAGAATTCCAGGAAAGAAAAGAATATTATTCTATATTCAGCAATGATTATAACTTCATTATTTTCTCTGAATAACCTTTGTTATTATAGTAATTTTTCCTTGTTTGGTTTTCGTTCTTGTTGGTGATATGATATTGACCGATGAAAGCCACACTGTTCAAAATGTACATGGTTTTCAACGAAGTGCAAATGATCCTCTAGCTGTCTAAAGGTCTTGAATGGGACGGAAGGAGACAGGTAACAACCCTACTATTCTTCATTTAACCTTAACGCTCCATTTTTCGTTGTGTTATTGGCGATATTAGGACTGTTTTAAACACACTGTTCGAAATAAATGTTGCTTTCAGTTAAGCGCAAATCACCTTTTGACCTTTAGAACCCTGAGGGGGCATTAGCCATATTCCTGTTTGCTACAATATATGTCATTTTTTTAGTTTGATTTGACTATTTATTACAATTCCCGTTCGTTTTGGGTCTCATTTATTGATTGATGGTAATTTCTATTCGTTTAAGTGTAAATTATTGCAGGACTTTATTTCTGCTCATCTTTAGCTTGTTAAAGCTTTATATTTTTCTCTAAGAAACTTCTTTTTAGGATTTTTTTTTATATTTACTAGCTCCATAAGCCACTAAAACCATAAATTTTCGTTTTAATGAGCCTTCTCCCGATATGTCGCAACTAGTGTTTTAATACGATTACCCTTAGGAAAAAAAACAACACAGGAAAAAATAATTCGAGAAATAAATAAATAACATGAACAATCTTTTCAAAAGAACAAAATATGATGTGATTGCTGTTTGTAGTTTGACACCAGTGTTCTAAGACTCTGGGACATGTTAGATTTCATGTGGTAATTTCTATCCAGACAACATCGTGTCCAAGGTATCTTCTCTCCCTTTTGAAATATAGACGCCACTTAAATTAATTCTTGACGGGGCGGGGTCTAGAATTTATTAGCCTGAGAAAATTACCGCTATTTTAGAAATTGAAAAATATCCTTAAAGAAACAGCAATACTTATGGAAACTATTTAAGTCCCTATCATGGAAATTATGAGTCCCCATCTACAAAATACAAGCTTTATTTGGTTTTTCCAGACAAAGGTGTTACAGCCACGTGTATATTAATTTGTGCTGAATTTTATTATCTATATAACCTTCTAGGTCCAGATGACATGATGCCGCACAATGGTGCATTTATGCCTGAGAACCAAGTTGAAGGACAAAGTTTTTACGTAAAAAAATTATTTCAGTGAACTTACTTGATTCAGGTGAGGCCTTAAAAGTTTCCAAATCTTTTTGATAAAATTTGAACGTAAGTGGAAAGGGTGGAGGTTTGATTTCCTTTCATTTTGAAACTCAGAAAAACCTATATGGGGCATATTTCTCAAAGCACTATTATGCGAAATCAAACTCTTTTGTATTTATGATAACTATTTGATAAGAAATTTAAAAGTAACCAAATTTAATATTTAAAAATATGCTGTTTCAAAAGAAAGTAAAGAACAACATTATACCCAAAACCCGAACATAAATTATCCTGCAAACAAGGGGGACGTTTTACCCCATATCTCCACTCTTTATGCTAAAATTTGACTTTCTGCCTCCCCCTCCTGTTTCAAGAGTAAATGCTTAAAAAAAAGGAAATCCGATGACAAGATTTTTTAGCAATACCCCAAGGATGACAGGGGTGCTAACCGAGGAACAACATTCTAGCCTACTAGATTCCCCCCTCAGGTTTTAAAACTGAGCTTCTTTTGAGCAATGATTAAAAAAAAAATTGAAAAAAAAACAACAAAACTGCCTCCTTATAGATTATGACATTTTTATTTTGTATCTTGACTAAGACAACATTGAAACAGATCCTTGCCTCCTCCCCAAAACATTATGAGTTTGTCCAAATGTTTCAAAAGACAATAGGCAACCCCCCTCTCATCTAGAGATAGTTCTGCTTCCCCCTCTTTTTGACGTAGCTCTATAATTTTATTAATTTTTTTTTTTAATTAACCCTTGTTATCGCCTCACTCATTTCCATAATCATGTTAACTTGTATTTTTTGTGTGTTAGGAAACACCGTTTTTTCTCTATTACTTTATGTTGTTCTTTTTAATATAAAAAACTATTTCTGCAAAACAAATTTATCAAAGAAAAGTAAAGAGATCCATAAGCAAAAATGAGCAGGAAGTACGTCAAATAATCCTCCAAGGGCAAAACTACCACAAATCACAATTAATATATAAATGGGACTGAAAACGAACAGAAATCACAATAAATAGCCGAATCAAACTAAAAACGAGGAAAAATTAACGGGAGTAGGGCTGATAACCCCCATGCCTTCTAAAGGCCAGAACATATTTTGCGCTTTGCTGACAACAAAACATTTCTTAAATGTTTTCACTTTTTTGTTTCATAAATAAAAAATTAAATTTGGACTTCACTGAAAAAACAAAACAAAAAACAAATAACTGCAGATTGTCATTTTAATTTACATATGCTGATATTTATTCCTCAAATTTTTAATATTTTTTTATTCATTAAAGCATAAAAGGAAATTATTTAAAATGTATATATTATTTACTTTGTTGAGCTCTTACTCTTTGACAAACTTTTTATGCGGAAATAGCTTTTTGAAATTAATTTTTGTTCGTTTTTTTGACATAGTCTTTTTCATGGAAAAATAATATTTTACATCTTTTCGGTTTTCTTTCTATAAGAACCCACAGTATGGCTTTCTATTTGTATGTTGGAGGAACTTTTTCAAACATTTTATATCCTGACACAGATAGTAGTTTTATTTTAATTTTATACCTCCCCAAGTTGATTTGAAAAATAAAACTTAATATCATTTGGAAAAGATTCTATATGTGCTCTTTGACTCCCTGGATACACTTTCATCCTTTTTATTTATCTAAATTATAAGAACAGAAGTAGTAATAGTCGTAGCCCCGAAAGTTTCAACCTAATGCCCCCAGTCGTTTTCAATATAATGACGAGGTGTCTTATTGGCAACCATAGACACAACGCCTTTTGATTGAGTTTTAAAGCAACGCTTGTTTTTAAAGCATAATGGGCAAATGGCATAATTCTGGGGGGGGGGTACACATGACCAATATCCCTAGAGATATGGTTGCTTGACCGTTCTGATATGCTGAACAAAATGGCTGTCTCAAAATTTTGACTGGAAGTGCTTGGGAAATGAATGAACTTGGGAGAAGAGCTGCTTGCTGTCCAATCTGTTTTTACTCGTAAAAAGGACACTAGAACTCAAATAGAATTAGCTCCTTCCAAAGTTTCAATTATATTTCTAGTTATTATAGAGTGGGGCTGCCTGAGATATTGCTCGTATGCTATTTTAAAAACTTGCATGGATACAGTTTTGTTGTTTCATTGAAACCAACCCTAAACGTTCCCTAAAAGATTTACCTTAATACCCTTAGCGTCATAAGTTACAGTAACTGTAATGGTAGTATTAATAGTATACAAATAGTGCCTTCTGGTTAGTTCAAAATCTGCTCCAACTTACCCTCAAATGTCTAACTTAATAATGTAAGTTGTTTTTGAGATATTGCTTTGTCATCTTTTTGAAAGTCCACATACTCATAGTTTGTTTTGATTTAGTTCAACATCTACCTAAATATTCCTTAAAAGCTTCATCTTAATACCCTGAGCTTGCATAGTAGCAATAGTTGGGGCAGAATTACTAGCAGTATGCGCATAGCAGCTTCAGTTTCTTCAACATTCCCTTGAACACACGCTGAAAGTTTCAACTTAAAACCATCAACCGTTCCTGAAAGATTTCTAATACATCCTCTTGACAACTTGTTTGGACTTAGTGTGTTTCGGTTTAGTTCCATGCAGTTTCAATATATTCCAAAATGTTCGCCTTAATACCTTTCGTTTTAACAACAGTAGTATAGTAGCAGTAAAATTAATAATAGTAGCCTCTGATTTAGTGAAAGAAGTAGTAGTAGAAGTAGAAATAATAGTAATAGCAGCAGTGATATCAGTAGAAGCATTGGCATTAGGATGCAAAAATTTTCTTTTGGTTAGTTCAACATTCCCCACAACAGGACGTCTTAGTTTCAACTTCAAATCCAAACTGTTCCTAAGATATTGCTGTTACGTACTTTTGACAACCTGCATACGGACAGCGTGTTGTGATTCAGCTCACCTTACCTCCTCAAAATTCCTTGAAAATTTCACCTTCATACCCTTAAACATAGTTTTAATAGTAGTCACAGCTGTAGAACTGATATTAATATTAATAGTACTAACAGTAACAGCGGTAGTATTAGTAGCACTAATAGTATTAACAGATTGCCTTTTAGTCAGTAGAACATCCCTCTGATCAAGTCCTGGAAGTTTCAACTTAATACAACTAACCATTACTATGAGATTGCTGATATGTCCTTTTGATAACGTGTATGTTCCTTTACTTCATCAAATTTTCATCTTAATGCTTTTAGTGTTACAAGTTAGTGCAATAGAAGTAGTAGTTTAAATATTAGTAGTAGTAGTTAATGTAACTGTGATAGCACCATTAGCAGTAGTGTGCCGACATTGGCTTTTGCTCAGATGACGTTCCCTTTTAAGTGTTCTCTGAAAGTTCCAACTTAATAACCAAATCAATTCATGAGATACGCTCTTTTGACAATGTGTATACACATACCGTCTTTTGATTTAGTACAAGTTTTGCGTCAATATTGTAAATGGAGCTGTGTGGTAGTTGTAGTAGTATTTGTAGCATGCAAATATTGCCTTTTTGATCATTTCCCGAGAGTTCCTAACTAATATACTCAGTCAATCCTGAATTATGCCCTTTATGCAATCCGTATGCCCATAGCATTTTCGAATTAGTTCAACACTCCCCTCAACATTTGAAAGACTCACCTGAATGTCCTTCGTATTTTTGGAAAGTAAGGTTCAAATATGTATACCTTTCTCAATAACATTATTATACTATATGTAAACAATGAACGAATTGCCTAACTTACAGTCTTTGCCCTGAGAACTGTGAGGAAGTTGACATCCCCGAAGACATAATTACTGAACCTTTCAACAATGTTGAACAAAATACCTTTCTTAAATTTTTGATCAGATGTGCCTTAGGGAATAATAGGCTTGGAATTGGGATGATTGCCCTCCATTAACTTTGACTCTTAAAAAGGGCTCTAAGACTTAAAATCGAATGAGCCCCATCCAATCCAAAGTTTATACGATCACCCGTTACATAAAAACCTTATATGCCCCGGGTCATACATTAAAATTTATTGATTTCATAATTACAATTAAAATTTCTGGGAGCCCCTGGGCTCTGAGAGGCTCTGTCGACCATGAAGACGTTGTTACATGCTCTGTGGACTATTTGTAACAAAATGGCTATCTCACAATTTCGATCGAATGAGTTTGGGGAAAAGAGGATGCCAAGTTGGGGGGGGGGGGATTTTTTCTCCGTCACGCTTCAATCTTAAAAGAGAACTAGAACTATACATTTCCAATGTAATCAGTCTCGTCTAAAGTTCACACGACCACACCTTCCATAAAAACTTTACATGCCCCCAGGGCATAACTCACAACCCTTACCCTTAGACTCAGAGGGGTTGTGTCAACCACAAAGGCCTTGCTATGTGATCCTTGGATTATTTTTGAGCAAATGGATATTTCAAAATTTATATCGAATGCATATGGGGAAAATACAACGCAAAGGAGGGGGGGTGCCCTCCGACCAATCTGTCTCCTAAGAATGCCACTAGAACTTCTGATTACCAATTTCTAATTGAATGAGCCCTTCCGAAGTTCATACGACCACCATTTCTGTAAAAGTCATATATGCCCGCAAAGTGTAACTTACAAACCTTGCCCCGAGGGCTGTGGGGGGGATTTTCATTCTCAAAGACGTAATTTCAGGAATTTTCAACTACGTTGGACGAAATAGTAATCTCAAAATTTTGATTGGATGTGTCTGGAGAAATGATTGGTGTGGAGGGGGGGGGGGGGTCTGGTTGCCCTCCGATCACTTTGACTATCAAAAAGGGCACTAGCCCTTTCAATTACCAATCAAATGAGCCCATCCTTTTGAAGTTTCTAAAACAACTCCTTCTATACGAAGTGCCCTGGTCTAAAGAAAAAAATAATAAATAACACATTTTACCCACATCGGTCTTTACTTAGGCAGCACTGTTGCGCTGCCTGTGAACCAATTCGCTATGTTATTATCTAATTAGGAGAGTAAAAAAAAAGAAGAAAAAGAATAGCTGAATGAAGAGAAAAAAGAAAATTCAATAAACGACTTTAAGCAAATTAAAATTATGAAAATATACCAGCATACAGATATCTTGAAACGATATGTCTTAACAATCCGTGCCAGATAATATTTTTTGCTTTTCAAAGGCTGTACTAGATGTCAAGTCACTGTGCAATGGAATTATTTACATATCAAGAATATTTTAGGCAATTCCAAGCATATTCTTTTTTCAAGATCAAACATTGATGGAAAAGTCCATACATATATAAATTAGTTGTATAACAATTATGTGATATTCAACACAAGTATACATAAATGTATTACCTTTAAGATATTATTCGCTGGATTAAGAAGAAGACAACCTGACGGAGGCTTAGGGATACCTGAAATTTAGAACAATAAATTTTACGATTTTGAATAATAAAAACCATTTTTAATCTAGTTGTAATATTTGTTAAATTGTATATTCGAATATTAGCCTTAGACGGATTTATCTAGCCATTATAATTTAATTTCCTTGTCAATATTAAAGAATTAAACATACAAAACTATATTGAATCACAACATATTTTACAGATATTCCATGTGGCTGATTTTCGCAGATTAATTAAAAAAAACTTTCCGAAAAATAAGTTTTTCAAAGAAAAGTAAAGGCCATTTTAAACTTAAGCTCAGGAGATACAAATACCTGTTAAAATTCAAACTCAAAACGACCAGAAATTACTATTAAAGAATAAAGGAAACCCAAAACGAACAGAAATTAAATAAACAATCATAGCAAAAAAAAATACAACAAGTAATAATATAAATGAATAAATAGATCTTAAAGCAAGTAATGCTTAGATTGAATATGAAAATCAAGCTTAAAACGAAAACAAATATTTTGCTATTAAAGTATAAATGAAACTTAAAACGAACAGAAATTAAATAACAATTAATACGAACAAACATACAATATATATTAATGTAAATGAATAAATAAGTCTTAAAACGAGTGAAACTTAAATTGAATATGCAAATCAAGTTTGAATCGAATAAAAATAACTACAAACACGAGTTTGGGTATCGTCTCACTGCAGAAGCCTAAAACCTACTGTGTCATTGGCGCTTTACTGAAAACAATTCTTTTAAATATTCTCACTTCCGCAACTTATAAAATACCGAAAGTTAATCAATATTTTGGGGAATAGATACCATCATATGTATATTAAATTGACAATGTACATTTTTTTTCAGTTAGCTTATGTGAATTCGTTGTGCTGGAAGTATAATTTATATTCTTGATTTTAGAACGCATAAGGGTTTTAAAACCTACTCATATTAATTTATGCTCGTTTCGAGTTTGACTCTAATATTTATTTTAATTTATTTTCGTTTTGGGTTTCATTTATTTATTGATACTGATTTGGGGTAGTTGTATGCGTGGTAGATTATATGATAGTCCGGACGCCAGGTGTTGAAAATATGAACCATACCACGACGGAATGGGGCTGCTACGAGAATTAGCCTACCCTCCAAACCCCTAAATTGACCATGCGGATTCAAAAATACCAATGGCACTTGCTTGCGAGTGTCGGAATACACCGAAACTTGACATTTTATTATATTTTGGTGTTTCATGCAAGAAAATGCATGTTCCACAAAGTTTGAGGTGCAGTTTTCCGCTCAAATAGAAATGCCTAGAAGCCATAGAATATTTTCATAACAAACTATCACGATTAGTTACAAAAAATGACAGAGTCAAAAAAAATGGCAAAACTATATGAGTCTTGAGCAGTCTTGGAAAGTATAAACAAATTCAAATTGAATATTAGATATATAATGATATTAATTGTTGACAGATCCATCAGTTAAAGATTTTTTTTCACTGTAATTTATGTTTTCATTTTCAATGCTGTAAGAACTGGAAAATAATAAATTTGTAATATACGAGTAATTCGTTTTCAGTGAAGCACCAATGACGCAGAAGGCTTTAGGTTTTTAGAGTTAAAGAAGGAGGTAGTATCCAAATTTGGCTTGTAGTGAAACTATATTTGTCTTGACGAATCTTGAAAAGAACTAATAAATTAAACTGAATATTTGATGCATAATGATATTAATTGCTAAAAGCTCATCAGTTCAAAATTTTACAGTAATTTTAATATTTATTTTCAATATTAAGTACAAAAGAAAAAATTTGTAATATAATTCGTTTTCAGTAAAGCGCGAATGACGCAGTAGGTTTTAGGCTTCTGCAGTGCGACGATACCCAAACTCTTGTTTGTAGTTATTTTTATTCGATTCAAAATTGATTTGCATATTCAATTTAAGTTTCACTCGCTTTAAGATTTTTATTCATGTACATTAATATATATTGTATGTTTGTTCGCATTGATTGTTATTTAATTTCTGTTCGTTTTAAGTTTCATTTATACTTTAATAGTAAAATATTTGTTTTCGTTTTAAGCTTGATTTTCATATTCGATCTAAGCATCACTCGCTTTAAGATCTATTTATTCATTTGGACTATTGCCTGTTGTATGTTTTTTGCTATTACTGCTCATTGAATTTCTGTTCATTTTAGGCTTTATTTGCTTTTTAACAGTAGTTTACGGCCGCTTCGAGTATGAATATTAAAAGGTATTCTCACCAGCTGATTATAAGTTCAAAATGGCCTTTACTTCAATTCTAAAATCAAAATTTTCGGAAAGCGTTTTATAATTAGTTTTTTTTCGTTTTTGATTGCCAAAAATTTCAAGTTTTTATGGCATGGGGGGGGGATGCTTACTGTCCGATTATTCTTGACTTTAAAAAACGGATCTAAAACTTTCAATTTAATTAGAATGAGGCTTTTTTCAAAGTCTATATGATTACATCTTTGATAAAAACCTTATATATGAACAATAGACAGCTTGCATAACTTATGGACAGCGATTGACAACAATGAATGGATTGAAAAAATAGCTCCAATAAGGGGGTTTAGACCATTTCACTTGCTGACACAAAGGGATCACGACTGTTTGGAATTGACCTTAATAGGAATTTGGGTGCCAAAGTAATTTTGCATCTATCACAGAGTATGTATTTTAACTTTATAATTGGATAATTATAATAGATTTCCTATGTGTTCTTCCCATACAAAACCCCTTCCCATAAGTTATAAACCCCCCTTAATAAGTAATACCCCAGGGCATTACTTACAACGCCTACCCCTGGGCCCTGGTGGGCTTTGTCGACACCGGAGTTTTTTTTATCAGAACTTTGAACTATTTTAACAAAATGTCTATCTCAAAAATTTTATCTGATGCATTTAGGGCGTGAAGAAGGGAGAGGGGCTAGTTGTCCTTCAATCTATTTTGACTCTTAAAAAGTGAACAAGAACTTTCAATTTTCAATCAAATGAGCACTCTCTAAAGTTTATACGAGCATCCCTTCCATAAGAAATAATATGAAGGATTCGGAGAATCCTTAAATTACAACCCTTGCCCTGAGGGCTTTGGGGGAGTTGAAATCCTCAAAGACCTAATTTCCAGAACTTAAAACTACGTTTAATAAAATGGCTGTCTTAAAATTTTGATTGGATCTGTTTGGGGAAAAGGAGGGCTTGAGAGGGGGGGTTACAAAATGGCTATCTTATAAAATAGAAATGATGGGCGTTGGGGGGAGGGGGCTAGTGACACTCCAATCACTTTCGACGATTAAAAAGGGCACTAGCCCTTTAATTTCTAATCGAATGAGCATGTTTTGAAGTTTTTATGACAAAGGCTTCTAGAAAAACCCTTTATGCGCCCATGGCATAACTTAAAACCCTTGCCCTGAGGTTTGTGGGGGAGTGTCCTCCTCAACATTACATTTTATATCCGGCAATAAACTATGCCGAGAAAAATGGCTTTCTGAAAATTTTGATTGGATGTGTTTGGGGAAATAATGGGCGTGGGCGGGGGGGCTAGTCGACCTCCAATCACTGTCGACTATTAAAAAGTAACTAGCCCTTTAATTTCCAGTTGAATGAGCCCATTTTGAAGTTTCTACGACAAAGCTTTCTAAAAAAATCTTATATGCACCCAGAGCATAACTTACAACCCATACACTGAGGGTTTTGGGGGACTGTCCTCCTCAAAAATATAATTTCTATCTAGAAATCAACTACGCTGAACAAAATGGTTGTCTGAAAACTTAGATTGGATTTGTTTGGGGAAATGATGAGCGTGGGGGGGGGGGCTAGTGACACTCTAATCACTTTTGACTATTAAAAAGGGCACTAGTTCTTTAATTTCCAATCGAATGAGCCCGTTTTGAAGTTTTTACGACAACACATATCTGTAAAAAACCTTATACGCCTCCAGGGAATAACTTAAAACCCTTGCCCTGAGGGTTGTGGGGGAGTATCCTCCTAAAAAACATATTTTATATTTGGAAATCAACTACGTTGAAAAAAATGGCTATCTCAAAATTTAGATTGCATGTGTTTGGCGTAATAATGGGCGGGGGGGGGGGCTTGTTGCCCTGCAATCACTTTCGACTATTAAAAAGGGCACTAGCAGTAGAGAAGGGAGTGCCAGTCGTGACAGCACACCATATATGGGCATAGAGTCCCTAGGGAGAACACCTGTGCTGTCAGTCCGACGGGGCACCATATATGGGCATGGAATCCCCAGGGAGAACACGTTTCCGAGAAATTGATTGCGTAACCTAGCTTAACCTCATGAGCTCGTGACGGGGCACCATATATGGGCATAGAGTCCCTAGGGGAAATGGATTTTGTCAGTGAGAATGGAAAAACAGGATTTTTCTCACTTTGATGTATTTCCAAGGAGAATTGTCTCCGGGCGAAGTCTATTAATGTCTTTGGTGTTTGTCCAGGAGAATTGTTTCAGGGCGAAGTTTTTTAATGTTTGACGGGTGATGGCAAGGTTGATTGATTTGTCACGAAAGGGGAATTAATTGTTGTTTCTAAGGGAAATTATTGATTCACGAAAAAGGAGAGAATTTCTGAGAACTTGATTTACATAATCGCTAGGGGAATTATTAATTTACGAAAAGGGGAATAAAGAAACAAGTATGGCTTCTTTGATCTTAGGTCTGAGGGATAAACGCTCTTTAGGTCAGAAAGAAAAATTAATATTCTATTTTTAAATAAGGCTTCGTTGATCTTTTGTGTCAGGAATTAGAAATGACATCACTTGTTATCTTGGAATTATGTGGGACTCTAAAAAGATAGAAATTCTAGTTTTAAATACGGCTTCACTGATCTTTAAGTCGGTGAGATAAATTGATATTCTAACGAAACCTTAATAGTGTAGCTAGGAACATTTATGAGATGAAGAGATTAACGCGGGAAAGAGTTTCCTAGGAATTTCAAATGTGACAGCGCAGTGATGCCAAAAAAAGGAACACGTAAAATTACGTTTAGGGATTATTTGGGCGAAATAGTCTGAGTCATTTTAGGGAATTATTTAAGCGAAACCGTTTGAGGCATTTCAGAAGATGATTTTAGAACATGATTTGGGGTGAAACTCTGTGGCCGTTATAATACACAAGTTCTATTTGAACAGTGTTGTGAGGTCCCCTAGCCCAGCCCCAAAGGGCTCCGATCCCCCTACCCCAACCCCAAAAGGCCCTCCTACCCCAACCCCGAAGGAAGCCCCCGGCCCCCCAAGGTCCCCCGGGTTCCCAAAGGATCACCCGGTGCCTCAAGGGCCCCCGGAGCCCCAAAGGCCCCCAGGCCCCCAAAGAGCCCCCTCCCAATTTTTGTATACTTTTTTTTTGCACCTGAGACACAGAAGGGCCCCCACATTTCAAAAGGCTTTATTATATCTTTTCAGAACAAGTTCCTTTCTTAATGTCATTCCTAAATCCATTTTACAAAGTGAAGTACCCATCCTTTTCACCCACAACTTTACTTTACAGCTTTTTGAATGCCTCAACACCAAGCAGTACTTTTCAAAGGGTATTTCAGAACAAGTTCAGTTCTTAATGTCCCTTCTAAACCCATTTTACAAGTTGAAGTACCCATCCTTTTCCCCATAACTATACTTTACGACTTTTTGCACACACCAATATCAAGCAATACTTTTCAAAGACAATTCAGAACAAGTTCTTTTCTTAATGTCCTTCCTAAACCAATTTTACAAGTTGAAGTACTTATCTTTTTCACCACAACTTTACTTTCCGACTTTTTGCATACCCCAACATCAAGCAATACTTTTCATAGGCCTTATTATATCTTTTCAGAACAAGTTCTTTACTTAATGTCCTTCCTAAGCCAATTTTACAAGTTGAGGTACTCATCTTTTCCCCCACAACTTTGCTATAAGGCTTTTCGAATACCCCAACATCAAGCAATACTTTCCAAAAGGCTTTATTATATCTTTTCAGAACAAGTTTTTTTCTTAATGTCCTTCCTAAACCAATTTTACAAGTTGAAGTAGTTATCTTTTTCACCACAACTTTACTTTGCGACTTTTTTGCACACCCCAAGATCAAGCAATACTTTTCAAAAGGCTTTATTATATCTTTTCAGAACGAGTTCTTTTCTTAATATTCTTCTTAAACCAATTTTTCCCAATTCTAAATTTTTCCTTAGTAGCTAGAAAAAGCTATATCATAGTTGTGAATATTTTCTCGAAAGATAACCAGTTCTATTTCAATTTTAAATTTTCTCAATGAAGTGAAGAAAAGTTCAAGTTCTCTTCTGAATTTTACCAAAGAAGACACTTCAATTCTAATTTCTTCAGAGAAAATAAAAATTCTCCACTTTATTTTTAAGTTCCCCAAAGACGTAAAGAAATTTAAAGTTCTATTCTAAATTTTTCCACAGTAGATAGAAAAAGCTATATCATAGTTGTGAATATTTTCTCAAAAGATAAGCAGTTCTAATTCAATTTTAAATTTTCTCAATGAAGTGAAGAAAAGTTCAAGTTCTCTTCTGAATTTTCTCAATGAAAAAGAAATTAGTTATTAATCAATTCTATTTTTCCAAATAATATAAAAATTTTCCACTTCGGTTCAGATTTTTCTCAAAGGGATGAAAAAATTTAAAATACTGTTCCAAATTTTTCATAGAAGATAGAAAAGTTCAAGTTCTCTTCTGAATTTTACCAAAGAACACAATTCAATTCTAATTTCTCCAGAGAAAATAAAAATCTTACACTTCAGTTTTAAGTTCACCAAAGACATAAAGAACTTTAAAGTTCTATTCTAAATTTATCTGTAGTAGATAGAAAAAGCTATACCATAGTTGTGAATATTTTCCCGGAAGACAAAAAGTTCTAGTTCAATTTTCAATTTTCTCAACGAAGTCAAGGAAAGTTCAAGCTCTATTCTGAATTTTCTCAATGAAAAAGAAATTAGTTATTGATTATTTCTATTTTTCCAAATAATATAAAAATTTTCCACTTCAGTTCAGATCTATCTCAAAGAGATGAAAAATTTTAAATACTCTTCCAAATTTTTTCATTGAAGATAGAAAAGTTCAAGTTCTCTTCTGAATTTTACCAAAGAACACACTTCAATTGTAATTTTTCCAGAGAAAATAAAAATCTTCCACTTCAGTTTTAAGTTCACTAAATTTTCCGTAGTAGATAGAAAAAGCTATACAATAGTTCTGAATATTTTTCCTGAAGATAAAAAGTTCTAGTTCAATTTTTAATTTTCTCAACGAAGTGAAGAAAGGTTCAAGTTCTCTTCTGAATTTTCTCTATGAAAAAGAAATAAGTTATTGATCATTTCTATTTTTCCAAATAATATAAAAATTTCCACTTCAGTTCAGATCTGTCTCAAAGGGATGACAAAATTTTTAAATCTGTTCCAAATTTTTCATAGAAGATAGAAAAGTTCAAGTTCTCTTCTGAATTTTACCAAAGAACAAACTTCAATTCTAATTTCTCCAGAGAAAATAAAAATCTTCCACTTCAGTTCTTTATTTCCTAAAGTCATAAAGAAATTTAAAGTTCTATTCTAAATTTTTCGGTGGAAGATAGAGAAAGTAATATCATAGTTGTGAATATGTTCCCGGAAGATAAAAAGTTCTACTTCAATTTTAAATTTTCTCAACGAAGTGAAGAAAAGTTCAAGTTCTAGTCTGAATTTTCTCAATGAAAAAGAAATTAGTTATTGATCATCTCTATTTTTCCAAATAATATAAAATTTTCCACTTTAGTTCAGATCTGTCTCGAAGAGATGAAAAATTTAAAACACTGTTCCAAATTTTTCACAGAAGATAAAAAAGTTCAAGTTCTCTTCTGAACTTTATCAAAGAACACAATCCAGTTGTAGTTTCTCCAGAGAAAACAAAATTCTTTCACTTCAGATCTTTATTTCACAAAGACATAAAAAAATTTAAAGTTCAATTCTAAATTTTTCGGTGGAAGTTAGAAAAAGTAATATTATGTTTATGTAGATTTTCACGGAAGATAAAAAGCTCTATTTCAATTTCAAATTTTCTCAACGAAGTGAAGAAAAGTTCAAGTTCTCTTCTGAATTTTCTCTTTGAAAAAGAAATAAGTTATTGATTATTTCTATTTTTCCAAATAATAAAAAAATTTTCTACTTCAGTTCAGATCTGTCTCAAAGGGATGAAAAAATTTTTAAAACTGTTCCAAATTTTTCATAGAAGGTAGAAAAGTTCAAGTTTTCTTCTGAATTTTACCAAAGAACAAACTTCAATTCCAGTTTCTCTAGAGAAAAAAAAATCTTAAACAACAGTTTTAAGTTCCCCAAAGACATAAAGAAATTTAAAGTTCTATTCTAAATTTTCCGTAGTAGATAGAAAAAGCTATTCCATAGTTCTGAATATTTTCCCTGAAGATAAAAAGTTCTAGTTCAATTTTTAATTTTCTCAATGAAGTTAAGAAAAGTTCAAGTTCTTTTCTGAATTTTCTCTATGAAAAAGAAATAAGTTACTGATCATTTCTATTTTTCCAAATATTATAAGAATTTTCCACTTCAGTTCAGATCTGTCTCAAAGGGATGAAATTTTTTTTTAAACTGTTCCAAATTTTTCATAGAAGATAGAAAAGTTCAAGTTCTCTTCTGAATTTTACCAAAGAACAAACTTCAATTCTAATTTCTCCAGAGAAAATAAAAATCTTCCACTTCAGTTCTTTATTTCCCAAAGTCATAAAGAAATTTAAAGTTCTATTCTAAATTTTTCGGTGGAAGATAGAGAAAGTAATATCATAGCTGTGAATATTTTCCCGGGAGATAGAAAATTCTAGTTCAATTTTAAATTTTCTCAACAAAGTGAAGAAAAGTTCAACTTCTCTTCTAAATTTTCTCTATGGAAAAGAAATAAGTTATTGATTAACTCTATTTTTCTAGGGAAAATAAAAATTTTCAAATTAAGTTCTTTATTTCACAAAGACAAAGAAATTTAAAGTTATATTCTAAATTTTAAGATGGAAGATAGAAAAACTTATATTATGATTATGATTATTGTCAATGAAGATAAAAAGTTTCACTCCAATTCTAATTTTTCCTAAATTCACTACTAACTTTTCGCCAAGAAACGATGAATTTATATACCTTCTACAAATTTTTCGCATACTTTATGAAAAGTTAAACATAGTTCGTGAATATTTGCTTTGAAGAAAAGGAGCTCCCCTTTATATCTTAGATTCCTTGACGAAGTGCAAAATGTTCAAGTTCTCTTCTGAATTTTCTTAAAAAAGAGAAAAAAGTTAGCTCAATTCTGAATTTTACCAATGAAAATGAAAAAACTATCACTTCAGGTCTTAATTTCTCAAAGACATAAAAATTTAATGTTCTGTTCCAAATTTTTCATAGAAGATAGAAAAAGTTATACATTGATTGTGAATATTCGACATGAAGATAAGGAGCTTCACTTTAATTCTGAGTTTTGTCGAAGAAGTGCAAAATGTTCAAGTTCTCTTCTGAATATTCTTAAAGAAGAGAAAGAGTTAACTCAATTCTGAAATTTACCAATGAAAAAAAGCTTCCATTTCAATTCTTAATTTCTCAAAGACATAAAAAATTTAAAGTTCTGTTCTAAATTTTCCCGTAGAAGATAGGAAAAGTTATACTATGATTGTGATTATTTTTCATGAAGATAGAAAGTTTCACTTTAATTCTAAATTTTCTTAAATTCTTTTGGGAACTTAAAACTGAAGTGGAAGATTTTTATTTTCTCTGGTTTTCTTCACTTGGTTGAGAAAATTATAAATTGAATTAGAAATTTTTATCTTCCGGGCAAATATTCACAACTATGGTATTGCTTTTTCTGTCTACTACAGAAAAATTTAGAATAAAACTTTAAATTTCTTTATGTCTTTGGTGAACTTAAAAATGAAGTGGAAGATTTTTATTTTCTCTGGAGAAATTACAATTGAAGTGTTTTCTTTGGTAAAATTCAGAAGAGAACTTGAACTTTTCTATCTTCCATGAAAAATTTGGAAGATTATTTAAAATTTTTAATCTCTTTGAGATAGATCTGAACTGAAGTGGAACATTTTTATATCATTTGGAAAAATAGAATTGATTAATAACTATTTTCTGTATCATTGAGAAAATTCAGAAGAGAACTTGAACTTTTCTTCACTTCATTGGGAAAATTTAAAATTGAAATAGAACTGCTTATCTTTCGAGAAAATATTCACAACTATGATATAGCTTTTTCTATCTACTACGGAAAAATTTAGAATAGAACTTTAAATTTCTTTATGTATTTGGGGAACTTAAAACTAAAGTGGAAAATTTTTATTTTCTCTGGAGAAATTAGAATTGAAGTGTCTTCTTTGGTAACATTCAGAAGAGAACTTGAACTTTTCTTCACTTCATTGAGAAGATTTAAAATTGAAATAGAACTGCTTATCTTTCGAGAAAATATTCAAAAGTATGATATAGCTTTTTATGATCTATCTACTGAGGAAAAATTTAGAATTTGGAAAAATTGATTTAAGAAGGATATTAAGAAAAGAACTTGTTCTGAAAAGATATAATAAAGCCTTTTGAAAAGTATTGCTTGATCTTGGGGTGTGCAAAAAAGTCGCAAAATAAAGTTGTGGTGAAAAAGATAACTACTTAAACTTGTAAAATTGGTTTAGGAAGGACATTAAGAAAAAATTGTTCTGAAAAGATATAATAAAGCCTTTTGGAAAGTATTGCTTGATTTTTGGGTGTGCAAAAAAATCGTAAAGTAAAGTTGTTGGGAAGAAAGATAAGTACTTCAACTTGTAAAATGGGTTTAGGAAGAAAATTACGTAAAGAACTTGTTCTGAAAAGATATAATACAGCCTTTTGAAAAGTATTGCTTGATGTTGGGGTATTCGAAAAGCCTTATAGTAAAGTTGTGGGGGAAAAGATGAGTACTTCAGCTTGTAAAATTGGTTTAGGAAGGACATTAAGTAAAGAACTTGTTCTGAAAAGATATAAAAGCCTATGAAAAGTATTGCTTGATGTTGGGGTATGCAAAAAGTCGTAAAGTAAAGTTGTGGTGAAAAAGATAAGTACTTCAAGTTGTAAAATTGGTTTAGGAAGGACGTTAAGTAAAGAACTTGTTCTGAAATGCCTTTGAAAAGTTTTGCTTGATATTGGGGTGTGCAAAAAGTCATGAAGTATAGTTATGGGGAAAAGAATGGGTACTTCAACTTGTAAAATGGGTTTAGAAGGGACATTAATAACTGAACTTGTTCTGAAATACCCTTTGAAAAGTACTGCTTGGTGTTGGGGCATTTAAAAAGCTGTAAAGTAAAGTTGTGGGTGAAAAGGATGGGTACTTCAACTTGTAAAATGGATTTAGGAATGACATTAAGAAGGGAACTTGTTCTGGAAAGATATAATAAAGCCTTTTGAAATGTGGGGGCCCTTCTGTGTCTCAAGTGCACAAAAAAAGTATGAAAAAATGGGGAGGGGGCTCTTTGGAGACCCAGGGGGCTTTTGGGGGTCGGGGGGGCCCTTGGGGCGCCGGGTGATCCTTTGGGAGCCCGGGGGACCTTTGGGGGCCGTGGGCTTCCTTCGGGGTTGGGGTAGGAGGGCCTTTTGGGGTTGGGGTAGGGTGATTGGAGCCCTTTGGGGCTGGGGTAGGGGACCTCACAACACTGTTCAAATAGAACTTGTGTATTATAACGGCCACCGAGTTTCACCCCAAATCATCTTCTAAAATCATCTTCTGAAATGCCTCAAACGGTTTCGCTTAAAGAATTCTCTAAAATGACTCAAACTATTTCACCCAAATAATCCCTAAACGTAATTTCTACGTGTTCCTTTTGTTTTGGCATCACTGCGCTGTCACATTTGAAATTCTTAGGAAACCCTTTCCCGCGTTAATCTCTTCATCTCATAAATGTTCCTAGCTACACTATTAAGGTTTCGTTAGAATATCAATTTATCTTTCCGACTTAAAGATAAGTGAAGCCCTAAGTAAAAATAGAATTTTTATCTCTTTAGACTCCCACAGAATTACAAGATAACAAGAGATGTCAATTCAAATTCCTGACACTAATGATCAACGAAGCCTTATTTAAAAATAGAATATTAATTTTTCTCTCTGACCTAAAGAGCGTTTATCCCTCAAACCTAAGATCAATGAAGCCTTACTTGTTTCTTTATTCCCCTTTTCGTAAATCAATAATTCCCCGAGCGATTATGTAAATCAAGTTCTCAGAGATTCTCTCCCCTTTCGTGAATCAATAATTTCCCTTAGAAACAACAATTAATTCCCATTTCGAGAATCAATAATTTCCCTTAGAAACAACAATTAATTCCCCTTTCGTGACAAATCAATCAACATTGACATCACCCGTCAGACATTAAAAAACTTCGCCCAAAAACAATTCTCCTGGACGAACACCAAAGACATTAATAAACTTCGCCCGGAAAAAATTCTCCTGGACGAACTCCAAAGACATTAATAAACTTCGCCCGGAGACAATTTTCCTTGGAAATACATCAAAGTGAGAAAAATCCTGTTTTTCCATTCTCACTGACAAAATCCATTTCCCCTAGGGACTCTATGCCCATATATTGTGCCCCGTCACGAGCTCACGAGGTTAGGCTAGGTTACGCAATCAATTTCTCGGAAACATGTTCTCCCTGGGGATTCCATGCCCATATATGGTGCCCCGTTGGACTGACAGCACAGGTGTTCTCCCTAGGGACTCTATGCCCATATATGGTATGCTGTCACGACTGGCACTCCCTTCTCTACTACTAGCTTTTTGAATTTCCAATCGAATGAGCCTTTTTTGAAGTTTCTACGACAACGCCTTCTATAAAAACCTTATAATCTCCCAGGGTTAACTTAAAACCCTTGCCCTGAGGGTTTTGGGGGAGTGTCCTCCTCAAAAATATATTTTCTGTCTGAAAATCAACTACGCTGAACAAAATGGCTATCTCAAAATTTTTATTGGATATCTTTGGGGGAATGATGGGTGGGGGGGGGCGCTACCAGCCTTCCAATCACTTTTGAATATTAAAAAGATCACTAGAACTCTCAAGTTTCAATTGAGTTAGCCACCTTGGAAGCTTCCTTGACGACCCCTTTCGTATGAAGTGCCTCTGAAAAAAAAAATAGTAATAAAACATTGGAGACATATGGCCTTTACTATAGGCAACGCTACAGCGTTGCCTCTGATAAGGATACAATTAAATTTAGCAATCACACTCAACAAGTTTCTACGACGACCCCTTCCGTATGAAGTGCCTCTGAAAAAAAAATAATAATAATAAAACATTGGAGCCGTATGGCCTTTACTATAGTCGACGCAACAGCGTTGCCTCTGATAAGGATACAATTAAATTTAGCAATCACACTCAACAAAGTAAGTTTAAGTTAGTGAAAGCTCTCTGTTTGTATGGAACAATTTATGCTAGTTTAATAACGCTTTGAAGTTCTTGTTGTATAAAAATTTACCTCTAAACTTGGAAAGCCATAGTGAAATGTAAGAGTAAATTTAGACAAACAACAGTATTATTTACGTAGTAATGGAGGTGATAAACAAAAATGTTAAAAGTACTCACTGTTCAAAACTTTATAACTTGCTTTGAAGAGTTTGAATTTTCACGGATCTTAGTCAAAAGCTTTTTTCATTTGACTTCTAAAGAGAGTTCGATTACATAAAAAGGAAAAAATTATCTCTAAACTAAAGCGACTCATACCGGTCATAATGGCTCCTTGGGTGTTGTACTAATTAATCATAGTACAGATAATTCAACACAGCAGACAATGAATGATACCCAGGTTTACAAATATTACATAGAAATATTTCTTCGTAGCTAGGATTTGCGTGTATCCATCAAGTAGTTTCATTTTATAACGATTCTTATATTTAGAGAATTCAGTGGGGTCATTTTTAGATTTAAGCTCGTCAATATAAACAATCGTGATCCTATGTCCTGGAGGTTTTCTAAATCATAATTCAATAGAGCTATTTTAACATAATAGAAAACTTGTAAGCCCCATCCTCCCATATTCTGCCAGAAAACAATATTTCAATCTCGTATCCATACTAGAATAAAAAAGTCAAATACACGTTTCCTGTTACCAGTTTTCTCGTTTAGTCACGAAAGTATTTTTTATTGTTTTCTATCGTCAATTTTACCAAAATTCAAGATTGAGTAATGCCACTACTGGCAATTCTTTCCAAAAGCTCGCATGAGACAGCACAATTCAACAGAAAGGAAGAATTTCTAAGAAAAGGACTGAGATAGGTTAGTCTGAAAGTTAAGCTCTAAGACATCCAAATGAGGGAACAACTGTAAAACTTTTCCCCCTGCAGACTCTCTCATTATCACTTTTTCTTAAAGTTGACAGTAAATCCACTCAGATCATTCGAGTCGTGAGCTCAGCAAAACTTAAAACTTTAAAATAGAAAGGCGGTCCTACTAAGAAAACAAGGATGTTGATTTATCCGTATGTTTTATGTAAAAACTAAACCTGTCAAATGTACTAAGTGAACCACTATACCGGGTACGTCAATTCTAAAATATTTTTTAACCTAAAAAAGGAAACTGTATTTACATGCAGCGTCTTCACTAATCGGAACTTAAACCCCTTACCGATCGGGGGGTCTTTTTAAGTGCATAAAAGTATTACTAGGTTGACAAAGAACGATTTCAATCCTAAAATGGCAACAAGCCCTTGAAACCACAAAGATAAATAAATGCTATAGGATGAATGAATAAATAAGTAAGTAAATTAATCTCTAAAGCAAATACCCTCTTTAGTCACATTAAAGGCGCAAGGTCGTTTCATATTTCCCATGCTATTGCTTGCAACACAAAATACAATTCCGTAGTCTGAAAGTACATCGATTGGTCTGTATGTTAAAATACTTGTCCTTCCATCAACTACAACAGCCGCCCTAGGGATGGAAGTTCTTCCGTTCCGACTGTCCTGACCAAGGGGACTCAATGACCAGTTGAAGGAGAGCTGATCTGGAAACGCTTCAGCAGTGCAAGTAAGGTTTACAAGGTCTCCTCCAGCCACAGCCACGGTGACGGGATTTGTGATTCTACACAATGGAATGTCTGAAATTAATTATAGCCGATTAAATCAAAATTATGGTGGATCTGAAGATATTTAAAAAAGCCCTGAAAACTGACTAAAATGGTAAGACTGATATGCTGTGCCATAAAATGAAGAAAAACGGAAAATAGTGTGCTGAGAAAGAAAGCACTTACTAAGTATAATGATTTTGTGTTTATTTACAGTCTTTGTGCAAGACCTTGGGCATTTTCTCAGAACTGCAACGGATGGGGCCGGTACTTTCGCCCTTAAAGTTATTCCCTGCGGAAAATTTTCCCAGGGTAATTCCCCATCCAATACTTTCCGCCCCGCGGTAAGTACAAAATAGGTACCTCATAATGTCGATCAGATTTCCTAAGAAGTAATAAAAGGAGTAGATATAAAAAGCGGTCCTAGGACAGGGGCATGCTGGTCTCCAATCACTTTTGACTTATAGGGGAGGACTAGAACTCTTAATTTCCGAGCGAATGAGCACCCTCCAAAGTTTCTACAACCAGGAGGAGGAGGCTACGGATAAGAAGGGGGCAGTCCCCCCTCCTATAGGGAAAAACTGCTCGTTTTTGGGGTTTAATGTTCCTTTTTACTTTTATAATAACAGCGTAGACCAGAAATATTCCTGAAAATCAATAGGGATTCCGTATGAATTTCTACCTCCGCCCACTTCGTAAGAACTAATTATGTATTTAGTAAGCAGCACAATAAGCGCTAACTAAGCAAAGAGCGATTTGGGCAAAATGTAGTATTTATTTGTAGAGTCGTCTGACCAAGGCATTTCCTATAGAAGGAGCTGTCATAAAAACTTCGAAAGGGGCTCATTCGATTTTGAACAGAAAGATCTAGTACCATTTTTAGAAGTCAAAAGCGAAAGAAGGGCAACCAGACCCCTCACCGATAATTTCCCCAAACACATCCAAAAAAAAATTTGAGATAGCCATTTTATTTCAAAATAGTTCGAAGGTCCGTAATTATGTCTTTCAGGATGGCAACCCTCCTCCCACAGCCCTCAGGGCAAGGGCTACAAGTTATACTAGTTGCCCATTATCAACATATAAGCTATTTATGGAAGGGGTGGTCATAAAAATTTCGGAAAGGGCACATTCGATTTAAAATTACAAGCTCTGTTCTCTTTTTAAAGAATCAAATGTGATCAGAGGGCAACTAGTCCCCCCCGCGCCCCCATGTTCTCTTTTCTTTAGTTGCATTCACTAGCAATTTTGAGATAGCTATTATATTCAAAATAGTCCAAGAACATATGACAATACCTCCAGAGTTAACAGATCCACTAAGAGCCCAGGGGCAAGAGTTGTATGATATGCCCCAGGGGCATATAACGTTTTTAATGGAAAGGATGTTCATGTAAACTTCGAATGGGGTTCATTTGACAAGAAATCGGAAGTTCTAGTGCCACTTTAAAAATTCAAAAGCGATTGGAGGGTAAACAGCTCCCCTCCCCTTACCATGCCCCTCATTTTCCAAAACACATCCAATCAAAATTTTTAGACAGTTATTTTGTTCAGCATTGTTGAAAAGTCCAGTGATTATGCCTTTGGGGATGGGAACCCCCCACAGCCCTCAGGGCAAGAGTTCTAAGTTAGGCAATTCGTTCATTGTTTACAAATTGTACATGTTATTGAGACAGGTGGGCGTGTTCGACCTTTACTTTCCAAAAAGGCGAAAGGCATTCAGGTGAGCCTTTGAGAGAATGTAGAGGGGAGTTTTGAACAAAACCAGACAAATTTGTGTATACGGGTTGTCAAAAATGTGTAACTCGGGAACAACTGAGTATATTAATTTGTAGTATATTTAATTGGATCAAATTTTTGGAGTAAAGAGCGATGTGTGTACAATACATTTTTTGTCTGGCTAAGGTACTTTGTACAGAAGAGGTTGTCGTAGAAACTTTGAAAGGGGCTCATTCGAATGGAAATTGAAAGTTTTAGTGCTCTTTTTAAGACTCAAAAGTGTTTGGAGGGCGACCATCCCATCTTCAACACCCATCATTTATCGAAATGCATCCAATCAAATATTGAGATAGCCATTTTGTTCAGAATAGTTGATATATCCAGTAGTAATATCGTTTAGGTCAACCCCCCCCCCCACAGTCTTCAGGGCAAGGGGTATAAGTTATACTAGTTGCCAATGATTAACGCATAAGGTTATTATGGCAGGCGTTGTCAAATAAACTTTGGAGGGGGTTTATTCGATTGAAAATTAAGTGATGGAAGAGCAGCTAGCCTCTCTTTACCATTCTCTTTATTTCACATTCTCTTTACCCAAAATGCATTCGATCGAAACTTTGAGATGACCATGTTTTTCAAAATAGTCCAATGATCATTCAACAAGACCTTCGTATTTAAACCTGGATACACTTAAAATCTTTTGATTTAGTTAAATTGTAAAAACAGAAGTAGTAATAGGAGTAGCTCTGAAAGTGTCAACTTAATACCCTCTGTAGTTCTTGGGATATTGCTGAAATGTCTTATTGACAACCAGCATAAACACATCACTTTTTGATTTACTTTTAAAGCAACATTTAGTTTTAAGGCAAAACGATTAAATTGCATAATTGGAGGGGGGTGGGCTACCATACCCAATATCTCTAGAGGCATAGTTCCCGAACCGTTAAACTATGCCGAAAAAAATGGCTGTCTCAAAATACTGATTAAATGCGCTTGAAAAATTGCGCTCGGGAGGACTTTAAAGGAAGTCTGCTTGCCCTCCGATCACTTTTGACTCTTAAAAAGGGCGGTAAATCTTTTAGTTTTCAATTGAAATAGCTCCTTTAAAAGTTTCAATATATTGCTTGCTATGATGCTATGATGCTAAACGTTCTCTAAAAGTTTCACCTTAATACCTTAGGCGTCATTAGTTACTTTAACTTTAACAAGTATTAGTATACACATAGTGCTTCCTGACTAGCTCATAATCCACCAAAACTTTCCCTGAAAGGTCAAAATCAATAACGTAAGCTGTTGTTGAGATATTAATTTGTCACCCATTGACAATCGACATGCTCATAGTTCTTTCTGATCTAGCTAAAATCTGCCTAAAAATTCCTTGACAGCTTCACCATAATCCCCTTAGTTTGCATAGTAGCAATAGTTGCAGTTGCAGTTGTGGTAGTAGTTGCAGTATACGCATAACACCTTCCGTTTTCTTCAACATCCCCTTCAACACCCATTGAGAGTTTCAACATAATACCACCAACCATTCCTGAAGTTTTCCAAGACGTTTCAAGACATTTCCAGACTATTTTAAGACATTGTTTCTTCAAGACGTTTTTCAAGACGTTTCAAAACACGTCAAGAGGTTTTTTAGGACATTTTTATTCAAGACATTTTTCTACATCATTTATTTAGTTCTTACGTAATGGGGAATGTTTACTTATGTTAAGGATGATGCATTCACACGTGACTTTTTTCTTTAGGCCCTGTGAGGGATACCCGGCTATAACTGAGCAGGACACACATTTGGGTGTTACGTAATAGCAGGGCACAAGTGGGATATTACGTATTGACGGTACACACACAGGTGTTACATAATACTTTAAAGATTTGGATGTCTTTTTTCTTCAAGAGGTTCTTTTTCTTCCTTCAAGGTGTTTTTTCTTTCAAGGCGTTTTTTTCTCCAGGATTTAATTTTTCTTTGAATACGTTTTTCTCAAGGAACCTTTATTAACCAAAGATTTTATGTCCCCATTAGGATCAGAAAGAACATTTCAATCAAATAGAACTGCACCCTAGACAGCTGGACCAGCAATCTATGATTCGGCTTATACATTCTACGAAATAACCTGTAGCACTGTAGCACTAAAATGTAGCGCAATATGAATCAATCGATTTAAAGTGTGATTTTTAACTAGAAAATATATTTAAAACTTCTTAGGAATAATGATTGGATGCTAGAGGGTGCCAGAGAGACAGTAATAGTTTGACAAGGTGGTTTAAAACGATTTGGTGTATCACGGAGGGTTGGGTTACAAAAACATGAATCAACGGATTTATTGTGTGAGTTTGAACAAAAAAATATCTGTAAAATGTCTTAGGAATGATGAGGTGGCAATAGAGGGTGCCACTAACAGAGTGGCACAGTGGTGTGAATTTACATAGTATATCACGGAGGGCTGGGTTGCGGAAATGTGAATCAATAGATTTATTGCGTGCTTTCTAGCAAGACAATGTCTGGGAAGTGTCTTAGGAATGATGTGAAGGTGTTAGAGGGTGCCAGAGGACCAGTAATAGTTTGGCACGGTGGTGTTGATTGACATTATGTATCACAGAGGATTGGAGTGTGAAAACATGAACGAATGGATTTAATGCGTGAATTTTAACAAGAAATGTTTGAAAATGTCTTAGGAAGGATGTGGTGGTGTCAGAGGGTGCCACGGACCAGTCATATAAAGGCGGAGGTTGGGAATTGTCAGAAAATAATATAAAAAGAAATAAAAATATATTTATTGGGGTATTAAAACCTCAGAAAACGCTTAAATGATGGTGACAGGTGCCGCAGTGTGCCACCATGCAGCAAATTTTTAACCAACCATTGAAAATGTAAAACTATTGAAAATAAGGAGAAAACTCGTTCTAAAAATGATTCAAATTTTAAGTTATGTAAATTAATAGAACTAACATGTTCTAACGAGTCACAAAGTTCAAATACTAAGTCACATAGTTCAAATAATAACAGTGTTCAATTTTGGATTTATAAGCCATCAAGAGAAGTAGAAATATGGTAGAAACGAAATGGATGTGGCGTTTCAGTACCCTTGCATAATACGAGTAGTTGAAATATCTATTATTTATGTATTCTTAATATAAGTAATCATCAAAATTAGTAGTTTTTTCACCGAGTATTAATACCTACAAAACTTCAAATGCTGTATCACAAAATTTGGTAGTTACCTGGGTAAGAACTTTGAATGTAACTTTTAACTTAGAAGCTTAGTGTTTTCGCAATACCCTTTGCCTAAATCTGTTTTGTCACCTTTAAAACAGTTGAAATGGGCGACTTTTATATTGATTGTTTTTTTTGCTCTTTTGGATTCTTAAAAAGAATTCTGGTCTTAAAAACTGGTTTTTAATTACAGTTTCTAAAAAAATGCATTTTAACGTTTTTTTGGCTTTTCTATAGAATATGTGTCATGTAGGCTAAGGCTAAACTGCTGCTCTTTTGGATATTATTCGTTTTTTTTCCTTTGGGGATTCATTCCAAATTATAAATTGATAAATACCTAATATCAGTCAAATTATAAACTACATCTAAAAGGAATAAATTTATCAGATTGAAAAATACATGATGAACACTTCACTTAAGAACACTTCAATTACAATGAAACAAAAAGCACTTAATGGTTTATTAGGTATGAAGAAAAATTAAATGCCAGCTATTTTCTGGTAAAAAATGAAAAACTCATCCATTCTAAATGTAATTAAATGAAATAATATGCAGACTGAAATAGCTCCAGGAAGATGTTGAGATTTTCATCCTAGTTCGTGACTTTTAATCCACGTAAAATGTTTGGACACTTAGTATCAATTATTGAGTTTCAGCATTGATTTCCAAATGCTTACAAAAATTACCAAATTTAAGAAAGTCACAACAATAAGTCACCTGTGGTCAAAATACTCAAAGACTCCTCTTAGATTCCCACCCAGGCTCAAAGCTTCTGCTATGGTCATTTCCATGGAAATCTCCAAAGAGATTTTTTTTAAATAGCTTTCAAGCGTAGTTAGGGGAATTTATCCTTTTTTGCTTTTCTTCAAAGCTTTGAAAAAATTGTTATAATATTCGAAATGTTACATTTGTTATAATTGTGCATATTTTTGGTAATCGGTTGTGGGGTGATCAAATTTTTTAAAACACTGTAGATACGTAAGAACGATGCAACATCTAGTTCCCTGAGGTCATAAGACTGTCAAAGACTCCTCCATGAAACTCCCAAATTCAAAGATTTCATTATGACCTGGCCTTTTAATGTAACTTGGGCACTGGACCAAGGGCGCCATTGTCACACGAGCGCAACGTTAGGTGGGGATGTCGATATCACTTTCGTCACACCAGTTCGTCTTAGTGTGAATATGCCTGGTCCTTCTGAATGAATGTTTTCAAATTAAACCCGCTTCATCAATAAGAAAAAAAACAGGTTGGACGCATATGTCCCTTTCCCTTTGGACGATAAAACCATGTATATGCTGTATCAAGTATAACTCAGGAAAATCTTGTTAATTTTTGTCAACTTTTCAACTTTTTGGCATCCCTGCTTTCAATAAAAAAAATCAAGGTACTATTCGCCTTGATAGAATGCTGTATCTGCTTTTAATTAAAAAAAATAACTTTTTGGGATCCCTGCTTTCAATAAAAAAAAATTCGAGATATTATCCTTTAAATGTAATACCCCCCCCCCCCCTTCTGGATACCACCTTGATAGGATACCGTCTCAGCTTTCATTAGAAAAATAAGTTACTTAATAATTAACTAGGTCACTATATGGTTCAAGCAAACACGCAAAATAACGCTAAACAGCTTAGTGTTCCTCGAAAAAAAATTGAGGGTATGAGTAAAGGGGTGCAAAGACAACAACAAAAATGTCGAAATTATTCATATATACTTCAAATTATTGGAAAACTGAGTCATAGATTCGCCGTGGCATTCAATAAGATCCAAAGAATTTAACTAAAAGGGAGCACGTACAAAATCCAAATTAGGCCAGTAGCCTATGAGAAATCGCAAAATATCCAAGACAATGAACAAGTCTTAATGGGGGGCCCTGGGTCTATCAAAATATTTCAATGGTTTCCCAGGGAATTTTATATCATTTTCTTCTGTCTCCACTTTAAATGAAAAAAAATAACTATCCTTTTGGCATCCCTGCTTTCAATTAAAAAAAATAAGGTATTATCACTTAAAAATGATAGCCCCCTATCCCCCCCTATAGACAATAATTTACAATTTATTTATCAGTCATATTTTTGGGGTAGCTTCTGAACAATTGGGTATTAAACATTCAGGCGTTCAACAATTGAGTATTAAATATTAAGAAAATCCTATCTAAAAACAGCAAAAAAAAAAAAAAAAAAAAAAAAAAAAATCTGCAAACTTACAATTCAGCTGTAGAAAAAATCTGTCGGCTATCAATTTCAAATTCCAACTGAAGGCTGAAGCTGTATGGTAATAAATTCGTTCTATAATTCTATTCAACTTGAAAATAAAATTTTTGACTACGAACGATGTTAGAAATAGCGATTGGGAAACAAAATTCAAAATGATTTAAACTCATTTCATAAAGACGATACTGTTTTTTGTCAACATTTGAAGAACTGTGTATATTGCAATATTTGCAATTGCATATTGCATCTGTCTGGTTTTTATGCAAAGTAACAAAAGAGACGAAAATTAATGAACAAGAGAGCAGTGAAGAATTGTGGTATGCAAAGTAATATTTGGCAGGGAAAGTCACTGGTGATAAATAGCTAGGGGTGGCACCGTGATTGCGTGATTTTCGGGGAACTAATTTTTTTTTCGGGGTGATGCATAGATTTTCAGATAAATACTCAAAAATTCGGGGATAGTGCAAGCCCTGCTTGATTTCTAATCAGGAAAATAGAAATACTCAACCACACGAGAAGGATAAGCTCCGACTTTGCGATTGACGTAATAAAGAATTGCCGCACAATTAATTTAAAGTCGACCGAACGCCACCGCCTCTGTCGGCGGCGGCGCGCCTTCGGCCCGCCGGCGGCGTTACTACACTTCGGCGGCGTTCGACCAGGCCTCTCGTCGGAGGCGTTCGGTCAATCTGCCGGCGTGGCGCCGGGGTCTAGGTGAGACTATGCATCCCCGGTTGACATGCGCAAATTTGAATAATATTTTCTCTTAAAACTTCAAATAAACTTGTTAGAAGTAAATTTAACCCACATTAAAATATTTCTTAGGGCTTTTAATGAAAATGCCTCGTTTCTTTGAGCCAGGACTATGCACCCCCAGTTGACAAGCTCATATGTAAATAATATTTTCTCTTGAAATTTCAATAAAATCGTTACAAGTAAATTCAAGCCACATTATGATATTTTTGAGGACTTTCTTTGAATAATCATTAGATTTTAATTCCCCTCCCCCATCAGCTGAAATTTTTTAACACCACTCAGCTTAACTTTAAGCTTTCTTTCATATTATTACATAAAATTCACGCCACCATGAAAATATGTGGCTAGCCCACCCTAGCAACCAATGCCAGAGGGGGAGGGTTGCTATTGGACATAAATTTGAACCTTTTTAAGAGTTATTAATGAGGGGTCTTGAAAATCCTTTTAGTCACCCCACCACCGAAAAATTCATTTAATACCTACACCACCCCAAAACACCCCTCTAACACCACCTTATCATTCCTAAGACATTTCCAGACATTTCGTGATAAAAATTATGCGTGATAAACCCTTTCGTGATGCCCCCGAAACATTTCACACCACAACGGCATTATGCAGCTGTCCCTCTGCCATCCACGTGGAATCTCTCATCACCCGTAGCATATTTTCAACCTTTTCCCTCAGAAATAAGCTTATAAATATAAAATTGAATACTGCTTTTAATTTGAACAGCGGGACTTAGCATTTCATTGTTTTTTTTTTATTTAAAGTGGAGACAGAAGAAAATGATATAAAATTCCCTGGGAAACCATTGAAATATTTTGATAGACCCAGGGCCCCCATTAAGACTTGTTCATTGTCTTGGATATTTTGCGATTTCTCATAGGCTACTGGCCTAATTTGGATTTTGTGTGTGCTCCCTTTTAGTTAAATTCTTTGGATCTTATTGAATGCCACGGCGAATCTATGACTCAGTTTTCCAATAATTTGAAGTATATCTGAATAATTTTGAAATTTTTTTTGTTGTCTTTGTATCCCTTTACTCATACCCTCAATTTTTTTTCAAGGAACACTAAGCTGTTTAACGTTATTTTGCGTGTTTTTTTTTTAACCATATAGTGACCTAGTTAATTATTAAGTAAAAAATTTTTCTAATGAAAGCTGAGACTGTATCCTATAAAGGTGGTATCCAGAGAGGGGGGTAAGGGGGTATTACATTTAAATGATAATATATCGAATTTTTTTTATTGAAAGCAGGGATCCCAAAAAGTTATTTTTTTTTAATTAAAAGCAGAGACAGCATTCTATCAAGGTGGTATCCAGAGGGTGGGGGGGGGGGGTAGTGAGCTATCATATTTAAATGATAATACCTCGATTTATTTTTGAAAGCAGGGGTGCCAATAAGTTAATTATTTTTTTATTTAAAGCAGAGACGGTATCCTATCAAGATAGTATCCAGAGGGGGGGGGGGCATAGGGAGATATTATATTTAATTTATAGTACCTTGATTTTTTTTTATTGAAAGCAGGGATGCCAAAAAGTTTAAAAGTTGACAAAAATTAACAAGATTTTCGTGAGTTATACTTGATACAGCCCTTGCATGGTTTTATCGCCCAAAGGAAAAGGGACATATGCGTCCAACCCGTTTTTTTTTCTTATTGATGAAGCGGGTTTAATTTGAAAACATTCATTCATAAGTACCAGGCAGATTTACACCAAAGCGAATTTGGGTGACGAAAGCGATATCGACATCCCCACCTAACGTTGCGCTCGAGTGACAATGGCACCCTTGGTCCAGTGCCCAAGTTACATTAAAAGGCCAGGTCATATTAAAAGCTTTCAATTTGGGAGGTTCAAGGAGGAATCTTTGACAGTCTTATGACCTCAGGGTACTAGATGTTGCAACGTTCTTACGTATCTACAGTGGTTTAAAAAATTCGATCACCGCACAAATGATTACCAAAAATATGCACAATTATAACAAATGTAACATTTAGAATATTATAACACTTTTTTCAAAGCTTTGAAGAAAAGCAAAAAAGGATAAATACCCCTAACTACGCTTGAAAGCTATTTAAAAAAAAAAAAAAAACTCTTTGGAGATTTCCATGGAAATGACCATAGCAGAAGCTTTGAGCCTGGGTGGGAATCTAAGTGTATTTGAGTATTTTGACCACAGGTGACTTATTGTTGCGACTTTCTTAAATTTGTAACATTTGTAACATAAATTTGTAAATTTGTAACACGACTTTCAAATGTAACATTTGGAATATTATAACACTTTTTTCAAAGCTTTGAAGAAAAGCAAAAAAGGATAAATACCCCTAACTACGCTTGAAAGCTATTTAAAAAAAAAAAAAAAACTCTTTGGAGATTTCCATGGAAATGACCATAGCAGAAGCTTTGAGCCTGGGTGGGAATCTAAGTGTATTTGAGTATTTTGACCACAGGTGACTTATTGTTGCGACTTTCTTAAATTTGGTAATTTTTGTGAGCATTTGGAAATCAAAGCTGAAACTCAATAACTGATACTAAGTGTCCAAACATTTTACTTGAATTAAAAGTGACGAACTAGGAGGAAAATCTCAACATCTTACTGGAGCTACTTCAGTCTGCATATTATTTCATTTAATTACATTTAGAACGGATGAGTTTTTCATTTTTTACCAGAAAATAGCTGGCATTTAATTTTTCTTCATACCTAATAAACCATTAAGTGCTTTTTTTTTCATTGTAATTGAAGTGTTCTCATGTGAAGTGTTCATCATGTATTTTTCAATTTGATAAATTTATTCCTTTTAGATGCAGTTTATAATTTGACAGATATTAGGTATTTATCAATTTATAATTTGGAATGAATCCCCAAAAGAAAAAAAACGAATAATATCCAAAAGAGCAGCAGTTTAGCCTTAGCCTACATGACACATATTCTATAGAAAAGCCAAAAAACTTTAAAATGCATTTTTTTTAAATTGTAATTAAAAACCAATTTTTAATACAAGAAGTCTTTTTAAGAATCCAAAAGAGCAAAAAAAGCAATCCATGTCAAAGTCGACCATTTCAACTGTTTTAAAGGGGACAAAACAGATTTAGGCAAAGGGCATTATGAAAAAACTAAGCTTGTAAGTTCAAAGTTATACTCAAAGTTTTTACCCAGATAACTGACGAATTTTCTGATACGGCATTTGAAGTTGTATATGTAGTAATGCTCGATGAAAAAACTACTAATTTTGATAATTATTTATGTTAAGAATACATAACTAATAGATAATTCAACTACTCGTATTATGCAAGGGTTCTGAAACACCACATCCATTTTGTGTCTATCACATTTCTACTTCTCTTTACGAATAACGAAGAGGACAAGTTTCCAGCCAGCGACTTGTGAATTTTTGAACTCATGAATAGGCTCGAATCTGTTGTAAATTTAAGCATGTGATTTGAGAAAGACTGATGAAAAAATTAATGTTTGAGGTCAACACTGACCACGCCGGCGGCGCGCCGCCGACATCTTACTGACGGCGCGCCGCCGACGTCTTACCGGCGGCGCGGCTTGCTGTTTTTGGCCACGCCGCCGCCGGTCTTTCCTCATCGGCGCGGCGCCGGGGTCTAGTCTCACCCCAGAGAAACGCGGCATTTTTATTAAAAGCTCTCAGAAGGAAGGCTGAAATTTTCCACTAGCATCAATCCTCCCTACTGGAATTGGTTGCTAGGATCCCCTACATTTCTTTAGTTCGTGGTTCTTTTTCCTTATATTTTATCCTTTATAAGTTTTTTCACGTTTTGTTTTTCCATTTGTTGTGTTTAACTGCTGTTTTGTGTGTTTTAATAATTTTATAATTTTTTTTTCAATTAATAAGATTTGTATTTAAAATGTTTCTATCCTTTAGATTTACTGATCCAGGACCACTCTTCAATATATGTTGCCAATGCAATGAATAATCTAACGCCAATGTTATGTAACATTCCATTGATTTAATAGGTAACTTAATCTGTCTAGATCGTGTTAGAACACTAATAACATTGTAAGAGACAGGTGCATCTACTATAGCAAAAATCTATAGGATTTGGACGCTTGTACTCTCATGTGGAAAGGGTTGGAAACATGCGAACTATTTACTCATTCTAATTAGCGCGAACAGGGGATTGTCCTTGCATGCAATAGGTTGTTTTGTAGAATGTATTAGCCAAATTATATAATTATCAATAGATTGCTGGTCCAGCTGTCTAGGACGCAGTTTCATTGAATGGAAATATCCTTTCGAATCCTAGTGTAGACATAAAATATTTAGTTAATAGAGGTTTCTTGGGAAAAACGTATTGAAAGAAAAATGAAATTTCAAAAAGAAATAATGGCATGAAAGAAAAAGAAATCCTGAAGAAAAAAATTCCTTGAAAGAAAAAAAAAACACCTTGAAGGAATAATGAGAAACTTTCGAAGAAAAAAGAAATCTCGAAGAAAAAAATCTCTTAAAGTAGTATCTAACACCGATGTGGGCTACTGTCATTACGTAGCATCTCACGTTTGCACTGCCATTACGTAATACCCACATGTATATCCTCCTCAGTTACAACTGGGGATCCCCTTCGGGGCCTGAAGAAACAAGTTACGTGTGAATACAACATCTTTAATACAATTAAACATTCTCCATTACTTAAAAAGTAAAGAAATCATGAAAAAATGTCTTGAAAAAAAATTTCTTAAAAAATGTCTTGAAATGTCTTGAAACGTCTTGAAACACGTCTTGAAAAAAAAAGTCTTAAAAATGTCTCGAAATGTCTTGAAAAGTGTCTGGAAGAAAAATCGTCCTAACACCTAACACGTCCTAACATCTAACAATAAAAAAAAACTATGACATAACAACCAAACCCCATTACAAAACAACCAAAGTAAACTCTCCCTATTAGGTAACATGCACCTGGATCTTTTAGAAAACATTCCCTATGACGTAACATGCAAATCCTACAATGCTAGGTCTAGTTTTGTATTTAGGCATATGGGTGTTTTGATATGGAAAAGTCTTCTGGAAAGCACTAGGATAGCTGAGAGTGTGTCCTCTTTTAAAAAGAAGATAAGGAATTTATTGATGAATAAGGATGGGTGAAGGGGGGGGGGGCTGTATTCTGTCTTCTATCTTCTGTAAGCATTGGTTCGCGGTTCCCACAGGGCTTATTTTTTTATTTATTTACAAAATTGCATTTTCTTCTTTTTTTTTGTTTGTTTTTTTCCAATATATATATAGTGAGTAAAAGATTGAGTCCTGCCACAAACAAATCTTTATAGTTTTCACGTGGTAGGTCTGTTTGATATGATTTTTTTTTGGAATATTGGTCTTTAGTAAAAAAAATTTTTTCTCTATTACACAGGTTTACTAAAATCGTACGCTATAGTATTGCACAAGTATGCGTAATACCGTCTTGTGGGAGTAGCAGCTCTAACAGTTTGCCCCCTATCCGTCTTCTAGAATCCAAAAAGGGGATACTACGATTGGCTTATATACATAACCCTTAGCTCTGAATAACAATAGTATGACATTATATACTGACAAAGAGAAAATGACAGAAATGAAGCGTTTCTGCTCAACACCAAGATTTTTCAGATTTATCAGGTATAAACAAGTTTCTTTCAAAATACAAAAACAACACTACCCACGGACATAAATACTTCCTGTTCGACAAAATTTTCAATAGCAGAAATTATTATGGTACAAGGCATCAAAACTTCTGTTTCCTGTTTTACTTCCGAAGAGAAGAGAAACTCTTTTTTGTCGTAAGAATTGAAGAAAGTTTCTGTTGACTCTTTGTGTGCAAAACTTTTTCTCGCATGGAAGCAGGAATTAATACAAAAGATGGTTTCTCTGAAGAAAAACTAATTCTCAAACTAGCCATGAAACTTTATATTATTTAACTTGAAGACATTTCGAAGAAAGTTTCTGTTAGTTTCTGCTTGAACAGAAACCTGATGTGATTTTGCTAAGCGAGTATTTCTCATTACCCAACCTGTAGGTTTTCGATACTTACAAAAGAGTATGCATTACATTTTTTTATCATCTGAGAGGCTCTTCTGTTAGTTATTTCATAATGACAGAAGCAGACAGCATTTGTTTTTCAGATAAAGGATCCTGTTAGTAATAACCATCATCAACAGACAAGTGTTTATAATGTTTCCTTTTAATTTTGATGGCAGAAGAGGCTGCACCGGAGAAAAACATCCTCATTTACAAGCTTGATAATCTTCAACATGATTAAAACAAAGAGAAACAGGACGGTGGATGTTTACAATAGGGATAAACACTTAAATTGCTATTTTCTTACGCTCTAGTAAATTCAACTTTTTTAGAGTATCAACTTTGCTCTCACGTAAATACTCGTAGAATAATTCTTCCTTTAAGATTTATTTATTGTGAAATTATAAAATTATACTAAGGAAAGTGAAACTTATTTTTAAATATTGGATTAGCTGCATGCATTTGAGTCCCTCCCCAGCCGCAACCATTAGCTATTTTTGACGATTTTCCTCACATTTTTTCTTTAATTATTCACTTTTTGTTTTACATTGTCATCTTAGGAACGACTGCCTCCCATAAGAACAGAACTTACGAATGAGATGTTGGTTTAGCTAGCCGATGCTTACCAAATACATTGGCATATTCATTAATAAGACCTGGCTTCGGTCTTGTGGTACATTAAAAAAAAACAAGTTTTTTTTTTAACTGAAAGTAAGGAGCGACATTAAAACTTAAACCAAACAGAAATTATTCCGTATATTAAAGGCACTGTCCCCTCCTCAACGCCTCACTCTTTACGCTAAAGTTTATTGTTGTTTTAAAAAATAAAGTTGTGAGACAGAGTCAAACCTTAGCGTAAAGAGTGAGGCGTTGAGAAGGGGACAGCACTTTTCATATAAGGAATAATTTCTGTTCGTTTTAAGTTTTAATGTAGCTCCTTACTTTCAGTTAAAAAAAAAACTTGTTTTCTTATTTAGTTTCTGGTAGTTTTTGAGTTAATGCAGCTATGATTTTGGCTCACCATTCATGAATAATTTAAACGAAATTTGCATATTAATTTAACTTTTTTTTGGCTAAATTGCTTTCTCGAATTTTTTTTTCTGACTTAACTTAGGAACTAACTTACGGAACGAACTTCTAAATTCGTATATTTGTGTTACGTATATTAGGGAGTTCGCCCCCTAGTCAGTACCTCGCTCTTTAAGCTAAAGTTCGAATTTTGTTCCGATTCTTTAAGAATGACCCCTTAATCACAAAGGCCGTTTCTCAGGCGCGTTTCTCGGGTTCTATGACTTTCAAGGGTTGTTCCTCTTTTTTTGAAAATTGGGAGAAGTTTCTCAGGCGTTTAACTTTTGATGGACAATATTAAACTTGATGACACTTATATATTTGAAATCAGCATAAAAATCTCATTCTTTTGATGTATCTTTTGGTATCAAACTTTCGTTTTTTAGAGTTTCGGTTACTATCGAGCCGGATTGCTCCTTACTTACAGTTAAAGACGAGATTAAAATATTACAAAATTCTACGAAAATTCTTTTCAACAAAGATCTATATTAATGCATAACTAAATCAGACCAGTTTCCTTTTCGCGGTCTGTAACAGCTGCTTTGCAAGTGGGAGCCGTTAGGTTGTCCATCCGTGACCGAATTTTCTGAATCCCCCAATAGTTTCAAGACCTGATTTAATAAGGTTCCACCAGTTTTTTCGCTGTCCTGCTTAGTGCCGTTTCCATGTTCTGAGGTATGGAAAACTACAGAAATTTCAAGATATTTTCAACCATTAAGGATGTCAGCTGTAGCACGGGGATTAAAAACGCTCAAAAGCAAACGAGACTCGAGTTGAGGACAACATAGAAATAAAGCCTATACTGGTTATTCGTTTCGATTGAAAAGTAGAAAAAAGCAAATATAAAAGTTTATTTAAAGTAAAAGTTAAACGCTGTTAATTATGCCTTATAAAACGCCATAAATGTAGAGCACCAGTTCAATCATCGATTTTATGAGGGTATTGTTGTCTTGGAGTAGTCTCTGAAGACAAACAATCAGCGCTCATTAATATTATCAAGTGGCACTGATTTTGATAGGGCACATGACGCCACTATGGATAATGTGTTGTGTGCTTTCCCTTTTCGACTATTTTCTTTGGCTACATTATATGCAACAGATAAACCTTGGTTTAATCAAGAAGACATAGTTTCAGCTACCACCTCTCGTGGTGTGATTTTAGAAAAATCAACGAAGAACCTTTTTCTCTCTTTTCTAATCACCACACTAGATATTCGCTGTGCGTAGGTCGATAATATTATTATAACATGATTTATGTCTGCATGACTAAGAACTGAAGGCAAAGGTACTATGGGAAACAAACATACATATAGTTTTATAATGTTGACACAGAATAAACTATTATTTCTTGGATGTCCACCATGGGGAACATCTTATTCATTTTACAAAAGACTACAGTATTGAAGAATCGTGGCTGCAGCGGTTTTTGCAACCTTTTAAGGACAGGGCCACGGCCCAAAATAACAAAAAAATTATTTATTTTGAAAAAAATTCGGATTGAAAAAAAATCCACCAATGGAAACGCCATGGCCAAAAACCCTATACATGAAACTTGCAGTCTTCTGGCTTGAATAACACGGAAAATCACTTTGTATGGAAAGTACTTATTTGTGCTCTTTTTTTCCGATTCTCGCGGGGCACTGCAATATCATAGAAAGCTATTTATGGCTTTATTTTACACAAAATTGCTACATCTACATGCTTTTGTAATCAACAAAAACCCATTTACAGGGCTTAAATACTGCAGATTTACCAGTTTGGTAAATGTTCAGTTTAGTTACCCCTGTAGAATAGGGTTCAAAGACCTTGCGGAAAGAACCAGGATAAACATTGAGAATTGATTTTTTTTTTTTTTTTTTTTTTTTTTTTTACACCCTACTTCTGCTGTATAGCACTTGTGCACCAATACAGCCAAATTGACTGAATAATTTACAGTAAGAAATAATTTGTTTTTATCAGGTGTTGCTAATCTGCAGCTTTACCATCAGTTTTCCTAATAACATGACAAAAGTAATAGGGAACTGGCAACCCTTTTAGCTACCAAAACTGTGGAATCAATTTTTTATTATTATGTTTGAAAATTAAAATAAATAGTTTGTTTATTTCTTAGATACCTTGTCATTCCGATACATTAAATTATAACTGTTGTTTTATACCAGCTAAAGCACCTCTGCACCTTCACCGCGTGATATGCTGCATTCCCAGATGACTTGTTGAAATGTGATATGTATACAAACGTTCTAGAGTACCCAAACTGAATAGCTTATCAGGTATTGCCAAAGTAACTCCAGGATATTAGCTGGTTTTTAGCCATAATTATAGCCTAGTTATAGCATATTAGACTGTTTTTTACACCTTGTCCTCTGGCTAGTGTTTCGTGTAATATCGGGAAACCTGACCATCTTCCAGATGATGATGAATATGAACTGATGCGTGAGCTTTGTTCTCTATCATCAAATTTTTCCCACTAACGTTGACAGCAGTGTCAAAAATCTTTCCTACCCAAAATATTGCTCTGCTCTGTCGGAACCGCTTAAAAAGTCACCTTGAGGAACCACCAGGCAATAATGACTGTATTTTGTCCCTAAAAGAACATATAGTTTGATTTCTTTGAGAAATAAGTTAGACTTTCGTCTTGACTTTCGCCTTTCGTCTTGAAAATATTCAAGATGTGTGAATTTGATGAGAATCTGAACCTTCTTGATGTTACAGTGTAAAGAAGCAGCTATTGTTCAAAATCGTGAAGATGCTTATGTTTGACATTGGTATAGGATAGGCCTACTCTAGACTGTGAATCGAATTCATCCAATCAACACTCTAGGTCCCTCCACTTCACCTTGTGATGAGCTTTCTAATGTTGAAAGAATTATTTTATATGAAGAGACTGAAGTGGCGACTGTAATCCATAATACTATTAATTTGTCAGATACCCCAACCAGTTGTGTGAATGTGGCTTGTATTTTTCTAAAAAGGGTAGCAACTCTAAATCTTCTCATGAATACACATAAAAAAAAGGAACCTGATTGACAAGGTAATATATCATAAGTGATGACGCAGAACAGGATGAGAATGATGGTGTGATTCAGTGACAAGCAAATTTATGTCTTCCTGTCCTGGTTGAATCAATCAGCCTGACTGTTGCCATCAGAAAAAGATATTCAACTCAGCTATCAAGGATTCCAACATTGACAAGAAAAATTTCTATCGTTGCCACCAACAAGTTTGGCAACAAAAGGAGCATTAGCGGCGATATAGCTGATAATTTCTGCCAAGTGCTCAATGCTGAATACATGTGTATGTAGGCGGATTTTTGTGCACCACAGTAACAGATTCGAAGTTTTTAAAAGAAGTAATTAGTTTCTTACACTAGTTATGTGCATTGGATTCTCGATTCTGAATAAATAAAGCCTAAACAACAGAAAATAAGAAGAGAGCTATTATAAAATGTCTCGATGGTTAAAGGAAAGAGGTTGTAGGTGAGATTGTATAATATGACAACTAGTTTTTTATTGCGTTCACATAGATGGACAAACAAAGGCAAAGCAGACAAAGCCATGTTGTTTTTTTTTGGCATTGGAGAGAAGCAAGAGACAACAAGTAATTGCTCTATAAGTAATAGGGTAGTCAAAGAAGTTAAATGGGAGCTACAAGACCACAAAAGCCAGACATTGAATAAGATATCATCATCGGATCCCTTTGAAGTGTTAGAAAGGCGTCATTGAGATATGTTGCAGGGAAATCTAATTTAATTTCCTATTTTGCGATTCCAATCAAATTCTCAGGCAGTTTAAGGCATCATCCCTGTTGTTTATACGGATTAAAAGAATTTTTGGGAGAAGTTAACCTTGATGACTCGTCCTTATTTTTTCCAATGTTTGGTTATGCTAATGAAGCTGAAAAGAAAATTTGGATTCCAAGAACTATAGCTTAGAAGGAAGAAGGAAATCCGCTAAGAACTGATACAAGTTTTGTATTCGGAAATATAAGAAAAAAAAAATGAAAAATGCTAAGAATATAATAAACGTTAATCAATTGGTGGCAAGCCTCCAATCATTTTTGTTGCACACCACCAAAGTTCTCTTGGCCCACCACTGCTCTGCATAATTGTGTCCACCACCACTGAATTAAAACTAAAGTAGATTTACTAAATCTTTAGTTTAAAGAGTGAAGGGTTGAGGAAGTCCCTGGACCCACGGAGTTTTTTTTAATTTTTTAGCCCCCATAACACAGTCTTAAGGAGTGTAATTTACTTAATTTATGCAAAATTTCGTTAATTAAACTTGATCCTAACACAAGTTTATCGGATCAACCTATTTTGCGCCCTCCCCCTACAAAAAATCCTGGATCCGCCCCTGAATTAGGTACTGTTTGTGTGTATTTAAGTACAGAAGGAATACTGGAGTGGATTATTAGGGAGAAAAAGTGTATTAAAAACTTATGTTTTTAATATTAGATTTTATCAACTGAGACTTCCTACTTTTAATTGTGGGGGAATGTGGTTGCTCTTAAAATGGCACTACCCATGGGAAAATTTTTTCACTAAAACCTTAATATATTGTTTACTTTTATAGCCGCTTCTTGTCACTGTACCATCAAGAAGGTTCAGATTCTCATCAAATTCACACATCTTGAATATTTTCAAGACGAAAGGTGAAAGTCAAGACGAAAGTCAACTTATTTCTCAAAAAAGTCAAACTATATGTTCTTTTAGGGACAAAATACAGTCATTATCACCTGGTGGTTCCTCAAGGTAACTTTTTAAGCGGTTCTGACAGAGCAGAGCAATATTTTGGGTAGGAAAGATTTTTGACACTGCTGTCAACATTAGTGGGGAAAATTTGATAATAGAGAACAAAGCTCACGCATGAGTTCATATTCGTCGTCATCTGGAAGATGGTTAGGTTTCCTGATTTTACACGAAACACTAGCCAGAGGACAAGGTGTAAAAAACAGTCTAACATGCTATAACTAGGCTATAATTATTGCTAATTCTAGCTAATATCCTAAAGTTACTTTAGCAATACCTGATAAGCTATTCAGTTTGGCTACTCTAGAACGTTTGTGTACATATCACATTTGAACAAGTCATCTGGGAATGCAGCATATCACGCGGTGAAAATGCAGAGGTGCTTTAGCTGGTATAAAACAACAGTTATAATTTAATGTATCGGAATGACAAGGTAGCTAAGAAATAAACAGACTATTTATTTTAATTTTCAAACATAATAATAAAAAATTGATTCTACAGTTTTGCTAGCTAAAAGGGTTGCCAGTTCCCTATAACTTTTGTCATGTTATTAGGAAAACTGAAGGTAAAACTGCAGATTAGCAACGCCTGATAAAAATAAATTATTTCTTACTGTAAATTACTCAGTCAATTTGGCTGTATTGGTACACAAGTAATATCCAGCAGAAGTAGGATGTAAAAAAAAAAAAAAAAAAAAAAAAAAAAAAAAAAAATCAATTCTCAATGTTTATCCTGGTTCTTTCCGCAAGGTCTTTGCACCCTATTCTACAGGGGTAGCTAAACTGAACATTTACCCAACTGGTACGCCTGCAGTATTTGAGCCCTGTAAATGAAAATTCAAAAAATATCGAGTTTTAAAAATTAGTGAGTTTTCGGTGCGTCAAAAACTGATAAAGTAGAGATGAGCACATAAACAAGTGTAAGGTAATCCAACAGCACTTAGTTGACGAATAAATTAAAAACATATTGGAGGGGAATCAAAAATTTTTGTATGTGTAACTAAATAGTGGATTTTTCCTTATATTTGCCTTTTAATTAATTATTTAATATAAAAAAGAACCCCCATGCCAAAAATTCAAGGTTGTCCACCACCGCCAACCATGATGGTGGTGTGCCGGCGCTCCGAAGCGTTTGTGGTGGCTGGCTGCTAATATTTTTTCCGCAGTTTGCTGCCAGTTTTCGGCGTACCTTCGAGGACTACGCTGAGGAGGGAGCAGCCCTCCTCATATGCTGCAAGTTTTTTATGCTGCAGGTTTTTTCATTTAAGTTTTAAAGTCTTTTTTTTATTTTATTTGACAAAATACTTTTTCTTATTAAGTTTCCTGAGAACCATTTGTTTGACAAAGATTTGGCTTGCAGTTTTTGCATTTAGTATAGAACATAAGGAAGTATTTGACAATAAGAAATTTAAAATCAATACTTGGACTCTCCTCGTAGATAAATAAGCAATGAAAATATGTGGCTCCCAAAAAAAAATTTTTTATATATACAAATAAGTTATTTCAATTGACACAACAATGGCTTTGTAAGCAAGTTAAATTCTTCTTTATTCCAGATCAGCTCGGTACATTCTTCAAACATATTCTTAATAAACACAAAATTCAGAAACCCCATTAGTTGCAAAAAATTGCAAATCTGTCAAATTTCGTTGTTTTATCAGGATTTCAAAATTGTAAAAATTTGTCGGTGAAAACTCTTAGAACGAGTGAGAAAAGGTATTCTGAAAATTCTTTTAGGAATGCTGATTCACCTGAAAAAACATGGGATCTAATTAAACAAAAGATTGGAAACAATTCGAATAATTTTTTACCCAGAATTATCAATAGATAAAAATGGTCTTGAATCAAAGGGAAATGGAGCTATTGCAGAATCTTTCAGTGCCTATTTTGCTAGTATTGGTTCTGATGTTACTCTCGGTCTTGACTCGACTTCAGCTCATTCATATAAAGAATACATTCGTCAATCAGAGGATAAAAGTATGTTTTTGACCCCAGTTAGTCTTGATGAATTCCCAAAAAAACTTAGTAGATTTAAATAGGGGTAATTCGTTAAATTTGGATGGACTTTCAACTAATCTTTTGAAACACCTTGCATCTGTAATTCATACACCTCCTGTTTATATTTTAATTTGTGTTTATTTTCTGGGGTATTCCCTACTAAATGGAAAATTGCCCGAGTTATTCCACGGTATAAAAAAGGTGATAAAACTAATGTTGATAATTACCAACCTATTGCAATACTTTCTTCATTTTCAAAGATTTTGGAAAAGTTATTTCACAAAAGAATATTGTCTTATTTAGATAAAAAAAAATCTTTTAACCAAAAGCCAATTTGGGTTTAGACCTGGTCGTTCTACTGAACAAGCAGTTGCAGCCCTTTTACTTAAAACTAATGATTCACTGAATAATGGTAATTATGTATCATGCATTTTCCACGATATAAAAAAAGCATTTGATACTCTAAATCATTCCATTTTGTTTGATAAATTGAATAACTCTGGAATTCGTGGAAAGGCATTGGATTTAATAAAGTCATATATACGTAATCAAGGATTCCAGGTAGACCTACGAGGCCATCTGTCTCAGCCTAACTCTCTGGATGATATTGAAGTGCCCCAGGGGTCTATACTTGGACCGTTACTATTTTGATATATATATATATATATATATATATATATATATATATATATATATATATATATATATATATATATATATATATATATATATATATATATATATATATATATATATATATATATATATATATATATATATATATATATATATATATATATATATATATATATATATATATATATATATATATATATATATATATATATATATATATATATATAAACGATCTCCCTAATAGTCTATCCTATAAGGATAGACATAAGAGCCTAGCACTTATGTATGCAGATGATACAGTGGTATCTGTTGAAGCTAAAACACCTTTATTATTGATCGGGAACATGGGGTCTGAAATGAATTAAGTTATCCAGTGGTTTTCTTGTAATCGTCTAGTTCTCAATTTGTCTAAGACAGAATTTTTGGTTTTTGGGAGATCTAAGCAAGGAGTTGCTAAGGTTGGGATTGATGAATGAGTTGTTTCTAGGTGTAAAATTAGACTGGTTAAGACATATAGATATTTGGGGATTATTCTTGATGAGCTTTTATGTTTCCGTAGTCATTCAGACCATCTCCGTATAAAAATTAGCCTAAAATTTAGGATGTTTACATCGGTTAAAGTATGTTTTTTCCTTTTTCAATTATTCAAATCCTTTATCATTCTTTAATAGAATCATTATTTACCTAAATACATTGCCTAATAATTTTAAACACCTCCAGACATTGCAAAATAAAGCAGTAAGAATCCTTGGTACTTTCTTTCATCGTCCTACATGACTTCAAAATCTTTCTGAAACAAAAACTTTATTTTTATTTCTTCATATATTAAACCTTAATCAACTTAGGGAATTGCAATTATCGCTCTGGCATTATGATATTCAGTCTCCGCCAAGTTATTTTTATGAATCACAAATTCTTGTTACCCCTATTCGCTCAATTGCTTCTTCATCGGCTCGTTTTGGACTGTATAGAATCCCTTTGATTTAATTGTGAAAGAGATAAATTTTCAATAAGATACCAAATCCCTTCTATAGCAAATAGGCTAAAATTAAATAGTAAATTTAAAGATCTTAATAGCCGATCACTTTTAAAGACTAGATTAGTAGAATATATTATTAACCTTTGATGACGGGGTGATTATTCTTGATAATTTGTTTCTTAGCATTCCTTTTAGATTTTGCCGTGCTGGGGTAGCCTCCTTCGTCCTTCTCCTTCTATATGTTATGATGTTTTTTGGTTTATCTTCTTTATCTTGATTTTTGGCGTACTTGAACTAATTGTAATAATTGTAAGCGTTTATTTCAAGCTTATCTCCCTGTTGGCTTTATTTAATTATTTGTGTTGTTTATATTTGTATGAAATACAATTTATCTATCTATCTATCTATCACAGTACAAGAAGAGAAAAATGTATTCACTTAATATTGAAAAATAATTTTCTCTAAAAGAGGATCTGAAGTAGTAAAAAAAACTTTTCCCTAACAACATTCTCTTTTCTACAGATGTTAATTATTTCACCAAGTCATGCAAGCATTCCCCTCACTCTTGAACAGTACTTCCTTAATTAGCGTTAGTGCTATGTGTATCTCTAAGATCATTAGACTTTTGTAAAAAACCTTAACAAAAATTCCTTTCATAAAAGCTGTACTAAATTGGAAAAATAACCTAATACAAATTTCAAGTGCAACTGAAAATATGCTGGGAAATTGTTTAGGCTTAGAAACATTCAGCAATATCATTTTGCCACTCGTTGGAGGGAAAGAAACGAAGAACTGGAATCAAGATAACAAAATGGTCTTTTTTAAAATCTATTCATAATCTTAGAACAATAATTAAGTATTTCTAAGCCCTTAAGGAAGATGTATCTCTGAACTTTACGTATATGTCCTCACTGGGGTTAGTCATCAATGACAAGTTTGTTTTGGCTGACAAACAAGCTTTATAATGATTAATTGAAAAAAAAATTTTTCAATGAAAGAAAAAAGTGAAGTTGAAACTTAATACGAAAAAAAATTGATTCTTCGTGGTTCAGGCAACATATATTTGAAAAATTGTTTCAAACATACTGGCTCGTGATATTTTACTATATTTGTAGGATTCTGAAGAATTTGCTCTTGCCTGAAAACACGAAACCGATACAACAAAATAGGAATAGAAACAGGAAAATCCTTCAGTAGCCTGCCGAAAACAAAATAATTCATAAAAAGCTTAATAGTCTTCTGCCGGCCACGAAAACAATAAATTTTACGACAAGATATTAACATTCTAAAAAGAACACAAGAAAGCTTATTTTTCAGTAAAGCGCATTTTTTTCAGATTTTCGTAAATAGAGTTATTACTATAAGTCTACAATAGGTATTATTATAAATAGAAGATCACACCCATTTAAAAACCTGCATTAAAATTCAACAGTTAAAGACCCTCCCCCTCAACGAGAGCAAAAATTTTTTCCAGTACCCCCCCCCCCCTCCCCTCCTTTAACATTTTCATGTGTCGCTGCTTGAAAAAAAGCTTGACATTTAAGCCATCCGTCCTTCAACTGTAAACATTTGTCAAGGGTAGTTTTCATCGTTATTCAAATTATAGCTATTCAAATTAAACATCGTTATTTAAAATTATAGATTCACCTTCAAAAGTGGGTATCTGAGGGGGCAGCACCTCCCCCATATTTAGAATAACCCAAAAGATTATATAAAAAATTTACAGAAATTAGAAGATATAATAAGAAATAGGCTAATTAAACCAAAAGTTAAGAGCGGCGTTTAAACTTGGAAAGTCAAAAATTACCCATGGTATCAGGGGGGTTGTTATCTCCTCTTTCCCCATGTCCCTTACTCTGTTTACTGAAGTTCAACTAATTTTTTAATAAGAGAATGTATAGCATATTTACTATGTTGACACATTAGCGTAAGGAGTGGTTGGCTCTGGAGCGCGGCAGCCCCAATTACATAGAAGATAATATATTTTTGTTTGAAGTTGCAATGTTCCTTATTTACTCCTGTTTTAGCAACCTACTTTGTCTTATTTAGTAACGCATTAGAAAAATAGCCAAATTTTTCAATGCCTTTTTGATCTACGGTATTGCACTTGTAAGTATTCAAGAAGAAAATTTCAGGTATTGTTAGTTGTGCGCAAAAGAGCAAGGCGTTTTAATGCATTAAAGTATGGAAATACTAGTGGCTGGGTTTGGTAAATTTAACTTGGCCAAATCTACATGTTGGAACCCTTGGTCCCAGTTTGTTCAGATAAATGTCCCTCCTAGATGACTTTCTTTTGGCCCCTTAATTATTTTCCTTCCCCGAGTAATAACTGTTAATTTTCCTTCTATTTTGTGACGCCATTTCGGGTCTTCTTAATTGCGTAGTCGCTTAATAGACCACGAGGTAAGAAATTGCGCAGTTAGGGAGGTTGACCAGTAAGTTAGTAGGTCCTAGGATTGGCTGGAAGAATTAATTTACCATCCCGTACCCCATGTCGCAGACACACGGCTAGCGGAGCGGGCTGGGAGAAAGAGTCCTTTTTTAAATTAGTTCCGTTTTGAGTTTTTATACAGCGAGAGGTGAATACAGTAAGACTATTTCTTATACTATGTTCTCTTTTACCTGTTCAGCCTAGGACAAGTCTAAAGAGATAGTTAGAAATCTTATCAGTAACCCTTGGCTTTAAAAGGTGGCCCTAGACCATCCGATCACGCTAGTATATATGGGACCGTTGGAGTAACCGCGGAAAACCCACTATTTTGGGCCGACGAGGGATCTCCCCCTCCGACAAGTGGCATAGCAACTCTTTGCGCCATTTTTGCCTTTAAAAGTGGTGACCCCCGTACATTAAACCTCCAATAAGTGGTGCCAGCGGTATATATACTCCAATAAGTGGTGGCAGCAATTTAAGGTCCTATCAGTAAATCTGATAATAAAAGAAATCCGCGCTTTCGAAGAGACGGGCTAATTTGGTCTAGAAAGTAGCCTATTGCGGTAACATATAAAAAGACAAAAATACGCAATTAATTAATAGAATTATGAACGTCTATAATAGGCTGTGTGCCTTGTTAGACAAATATAAAAAGAATAACGTGAAATTAATGAGTTGAGTTTACAGTGGGGAAATCTCCGTATTTAAAAGTATTGCGTGGTTTAAAGACAGATAAGAAATCGTTGAAAGTTGGGTTATTATTTGAGTAAATTGGCGGACTTAGATATATTCTTCAGTGACGTAGGTTATAAGAGTATTGAGGACGGCAAATTAGGAGAATTTTTCCGTTTGTGCGCACATTGGACAAGGAAGGTGGGAGGCACCTGTCCTATTGAGTAATCTGCCCAGGAGGAGATTATATTTGGAATACGAGTATCCAGAGAGGATACGTGATTTTTTTTACAGGGTAGCTCCCCTGTTTGAGTTTAGTCCAGCTAATTCACTAATGGAATATTCGCGCGGTTTTTCTGATTATTTTCTTGTCCAAACCCTGTTAATTCGTTTTTTGGAGATATATTTCACTCGCGTGAAACTGCTAGTTGTGAAAGAAGTCGTTATTCCATAATAAAGTCTAGACATTCCGGTTATTTGAAAAATTGTTGAACTTACCGGTTATTGACTAATTGAATAAGAGATAATATAATCAGAAAGAAGTATACGCGGTAAAATGAGAGGGTACGAAATAAACAAGGAAGAAGTAATATGTGAAAAAAACAAAACGAGCTCTTCCCTCAGACCCTGTGCCATATGAAGGAGAGTTGCAGCATGGAGATAATACAAATATGGAACAAGGAAATTAAGAAAATTAATGAATAAGAAATAATGAAAGACGGAGACATAGTAGTCTAAGTAATAATACTAATGTTGAATAGAGATCCATCAGGGGCTTAAAAAAGGGTACTCAAATATATATGGCGCAAAAAATATTAAATCTCATAAAGAAAGAAAGAAGAGCTAGAGAAAAAAAGAAAGCGGCTGATAGAATAGCCAGAGAACGAAAGGAAGAGGCTGATAGAATAGCCAGGGAACGAAAAAAGGAGAATGATAAAATAGCTAGAGAGAAAGAAGAAAGATATCACCAAGAGTTTAAAAGAAACCATGATAGGCTTAATAGAAGCCCGCTGGGGAATTCCAGAAAGTGAGATTTTATCACAACTAACTTCTAGGCTGTCAAATAGCCATAATAATTTGTCTAAGAATCAATTGCTAGAAAAAGAAAATTACCTGACATTAAACACTTTTACGGGAAAATATGCTACTTCGTTGACAAGGCGGGGAGGTGGACCGGCCCATAAAACAAATTGGGAGGCTGTGCCACCCTGTCGGAAAAACGATATAATTGATACGCGGGTTCAACATCTTGATAATCCACAAAAATGGAATGCGGAAGTAAAAAGACCACAAAATATTGAAAAAACGACGCGCGAGAATGATTTTTCGGGAAAATTTCCAGAAAATGAAAAACTTGAAAACACTTTTAATGAATATGAGACGCTAACAAGTACAGGCCAAAATGAAACGCTGGTTGTACCAGAGAAAAAGGAGACGAAATTTATTGTACCCTCTTTTCCTCGGAAAGTTCGAGAAATTTTAGTAGAATATGAAAAACCAAATGTCGGAGTTCAGTTCCCATTTTATGACAAAATGTTTGTTGCTGCGGTAAGAATAAAAAAGACTAAAAGAGAGAAGAAAGATACTAAGCGGAACTACAATAAAGAAAAGCAGTCGAAGATGGACACTGGAGTCCAATTCAGATTTCATGACAATTTATTTAATGCTACTAGAAAACAAAAGAAAACTAAGAGGGAGAAAAGATATATTAAACGGAGCTACAATGACGAAGTGCAGACAAAGATGGTGGACACTGTAATCCAAATCAGATTTAATAATAATTTATTATTTTGCGCGAATGACAAAACTGAGAAAAGTAGAGATGAAAAGAGAAGTGTAGAAAAAAGACAAACTTTGGAGATTCAGTATGCTGTGGAGAAAAATAAAAAATTATCTTGACTGTGCCTAGCTAAAAGAAAAAACAGGTGGGACAAAGAGGTCCAAGACCCACAGGGAAAATTGCAAAATTACAATAAAACGGAAAAACTTGGGAGGGAGGGGAAGACCCATGACAAATTAAAAAAAAACTATAGATAATCTGACATAGAATTGACTGGTCAAAAATGGGTTACGGAAAGATTGAAAGGTACTGAATTTTGGGTTGGATCGAAAAAATTTGGGAAGGAATCTGATATTGGTCTGATCAACTCAAAAGAGGGTTTGTTCCTTTTTGAGGGGGAGGAATCCCTTGGGGAAGATCCCCTGTGGGAAGACGTGAAAGATTGCCCTTTTCCTCGATGCACAACTGGCGGACAAGTTGTGATCCCTTTACTGAAGCCTTGTCTTTCCAGTATTCAATATTATTTTCATCCCTCATCGCCGAGTATTATTCATTCGATTACTTTAGGGGATGGGAACCAGAAAAAGTGATTCAAGGTTCGCTCAGATTTTTACTTCATTTTCCTGAACCCCCATCGTTTTCACAGGCCTGTGTATTTTCGGCCCTAGACTATTTGAAATTATGTGAAGGGGCAATTTACTTTTTTATTGAGATGTGGGGTTGTTTCTACAGAACGAAATTAAAAGGCTAGTGCAGCCAATGTTTCACGATGGCTGGCATCATCGAAAGTGCCAGGAACTGATTCTCTGCTCATCTCAAATGTAAATTCGTGAGAGCAAGAAAATTTTTGTTTTTGATTGTGCCGTGCACAATGAATTTCTACGAATCTTGGGGACGTCAACTTTGAAAACCAAATGCGGATGTCAGACGATCTAGATCATCGTGGTCCTACAGTAGAGACGTGTCGAGGACGACCGATCCAGAGCCAAGCGGTGGAAGCAAGGGCATTAGTAGAAGAGAAGATAAACAAGTCTAGTGATTTTAAGTTTGGTGTTATTAATTTTATGTCTGAGATTCCAGCCAATCCACCGGAGATGCGGGCCATTTATCTTAGGAGGGAGGTGTTGGAACACTTGGTCCCAGTTTGTTCAGATAAATGTCCCTCCCAGATTCCTTTCTTTTGGCTCCTTAATTATTTTTCTTCCCCGAGAAATAACTGTTAATTTTCCTTTTATTTATTTTGTGACGCCATTTTGGGTCTTTTTAATTGCGTAGTCGCTTAATAGACCACGAGGTAAGAAATTGCGCAGTTAGGGAGGTTGACCAGTAAGTTAGTAAGTCCTAGGATTGACTGGAAGAATTCATTTACCACCCCGTACCCCATGTGGCAGACACGCGGCTAGCGGAGCGGGCTGGGAGAAAGAGTCCTTTTTTAAATCAGTTCCGTTTTGAGTTTTTATACAGCGAGAGGTGAATACAGTAAGACTTTTTCTTATACTATGTTCTCTTTTAACTGTTCAGCTTAGATCGAGTCTAAAGAGATAGTTAGAAATCTTTTTGGTAAACTTTGGCTTTTAAAGGTGGCCCTAGACCATCCGATCACGCTAGTATATACGGAACCGTTGGAGTAACCGCGGAAATCCTACGATTTTGAGCCGACGAGGGATCTCCCCCTCCAGCTAGTGGCATAGCAACTCTTTGCGCAATTTTTGCCTTTAAAAGTGGTGAACTCCGTACGTTAAACCTCCAATAAGTGGTGCCAGCGGTATATATACTCCAATAAGTGGTGGCAGCAATTTAAGGTCCTATCCGTAAATCTGATAATAAAAGAATTCTGCGTTTTTGAAGAGACGGGTTAATTTGGCCTAGAAAGTAGCCTATTGCGGTAACATATAAAAAGACAAAAATATGCAATTAATTAGTAGAATTATGAAGGTCTATAAAGGGATGTGTACCTTGTTAGACAAATATAAAAAAGAATAACGTGAAATTAATGAGTTGAGTTTAAAGTGGGGAAATCTCCGTATTTAAACGTATTACAAGGTTTAAGGACAGATAAGAAAACGTTGAAAGTTGGGTTATTATTTGAGTGAATTGGCAGACTTAGATATAATCTTCAGTGACGAAGGTTATAAGAGTATTGAGGACGGCAAATTCGGAGAGTTTTTCAGTTTGTGCGCACATTGGACAAGGAAGGTGGGAGGCACCTGTCCTTTTGATTAATCTGACCAGGAGGAGATTAAATTTGTTATACGAGTATCCAGGGAGGATACGTGATTTGTTTTACAGGGTAGTTCCCCTGTTTGAGTTTAGTTCGGCTAATTCATTAGTGGAATATTCGCACAGTTTTTCGGTTTACTTTCTCGTCCAACCCCTGTTAATTTGTTTTTCGGAAATATATTTCACTCGCGTAAAATTGCTTGCAACTCTTAAATTCTCCTAATTTGCCGTCCTCAATACTCTTATAACCTTCGTCACTGCGGATTATATCTAAGTCCGCCAATTCACTCAAATAATAACCCAACTTTCAGCGTTATCTTATCTGTCCTTAAACCCTGCAATACTTTTAAATACGGAGATTTCCCCACGGTAAACTCAACTCATTAATTTTACGTTATTAGAAAAATAACGACTGTGTGAGTTTTTTCTAATGAAACAGTCCTTGGTAACGAACTGTAAGTAAGGAGCGACCTGGCTCAAGAGTCCCTGAAACCCTAAAAAACGGAATTTTTATACCAATAGATGTATAAAAAGAATTGGATTTTTATGCTGATTTCAAATATAAAAGTTTCATTAAGTTTAATTTTACCCAGCAAAGATTTCGAGCGTGAGAAAATTTGCCTTATTTTCAAAAAAGGGGGAAACACCCTTTAAAAGAACCCCTTCATAGAATATTAATGAAAATCACACCATCAGATTCAGTGTACCAGAGCACACTACTATAGAGGTTTCAAGCTCCTATTTGCAAAATTGTAGAATTTTGTATTTTTTGCCAGAAGAATGTTCGTGGATACGTGTTTATTTGTTCATTTCTTCCTTTTGCTGTTTTTCCACAGGGGTGATACTATCGACTCAGTGGTCCTAGATTATCGGGAGATGGTTCATTCAAACGGAAATTACAAGTTCTAGTGCTCTTTTCAAGTGAACAAAATATTGGAGGGCAACTAGGTCCCCTCCCCCGCCCACTTCCCCCCAAAATTATCTGATACAAATTTGGACAAATTGGGAGATTTTTATGATACAAATTTGGCCATTTTGTTCAGTATAGTTGAAAAATCAAATATGTTATTAGGTGTAAAATGACCCCTCGCAGTCCGTGGGGTGAGGCCTGTAAGCTATGAAATTCACCCATCGTTTACATATAGTATTTGTTATTGGAAACTACAAAGACATTTTTTTGGGAGGGGGGATTTTGCTTGGGGTGGATTTCTAAAGAGAGAATCTTCCTTGGGGAGAGATATTTCTGGGGTGGGGTGAATGTTCCAGGGATATGTTACACTTGGGGACTTGACAAAATTACAATAAAAATTTTTTTTAATTGTCTTACGTTTTCTATGCCATATTCTTCTTGTAGAGATGTTCCGGTGGAATTATCCATGGGCTTTTTTCCGCGTGTTTTATTTTCTCTTAAATTATTTCCACGGAAGGGGGTATTTCCGGAGTGATTGAAAAATCGATTAGAGATTGTTGTCTGATTAAAATGAAAGAATGCTAAGGATAACTTTTCAGGCTGAATCGTCAGCAATTAATTTTATAGGAAGGGGGATTCTCAGCGAGGATGGAAATGTCTGTAGGAAATTTGACAGGGGGGGGGGATTGCAATTTACGTTGGATGAAATTTCCACGGAGGAGTTTTCTTTGAGGGGGAGGGGTATACTTCATAAAGGGCGAATAAGATTTACCGGCATTATTTGCAAAACGAGCAGAAATTGTTCCGTATATGAAAGATTGTCCCCTCCTCAATACCTTACTCTTTTCTCTAAAGTTTTAATATTTACTAAACTGAAACACAAGGGCCGTTTAATTGGAATAGGAAGCTTTTTCAAAAGTGCTAACATCTTAAGCGTAAAGTATTAGGGGGGGGGGGGGGCAGCCCTTCATATACGGAATAAATCCGCCAAAATTAATTTACAAATTTCTTTTTTATTTTTCATGTGCGGTGAGTCAAATTTGAACCTGCATTAGTTGAAAAACATTCAGAAATTAAATAAAAAAACAAGTTTTTTAACTGAAAGTATGGAGTAAAATTAAAACTTAAATCGAACAGAAATTATTTCGTATATGAAAGGGAGTGTCCCTTCCTCAAAGCCTCGCTCTTTACGCTAAAGTTTGTAATGTCTTAAAAAGTAGAGTTGTGGTCAAAGAGTCAAACTTCACCGTAAAGAGCGAGGCGTTGAGGAGGGGCCGCCCATTTCGTATACGGAATAGCTTATGTTCGTTTTAATGTTTTATGTCACTTTTTACTTTCAGGTAAAGAACTTGTTTTTTTTTAAATTTAATTTACATAGCCTATAATGACATATAAAATAAATACAATGCCATATCAATTTACTAATAAACCAATAGAACATCTCAGTCAAATTTATACTCACATTGTACCCTAATTTCTAACTCATTGCTGACTCCTTCACCTTCTTTATTGAGAGTACTGCATACATATAGCCCAGTATATGATTTCGTAATATTTCTTAGCACCAAACTTTGGTTTGACATTATAACACCACGTTGTACACTGTGATTGAGAGTAGAGCCCTAAAATTATAACAAAATTAAATTTGCTTTAAACCTATATCAACAACAAAACATCCTTTAATATAATCGAAATTAGTCTTTCTAGTACATTCTAGCAAGGAATTAAATTTAAAACAACATGTTTCTTATAATGAAAGTAAAGAGCGGATTAAAAGAAAAACTTACAAACACAAATTATCCTGTATACGAGAGGGGTTGCCTCATACCCCGCCTACATACACCAAAGTTCTTACTAATACCTTACTGAGGAGCGGTTTGATTGCTAAAACTTACTTCGAGCTGTTTGATTCTAATTTTGGCTTACACATCCCTATACCTGCTTATCAAGATTATTCTATGCTCCAATTCCCAAATCATATGGCCGAAATAGCATGTTTATGAAAAGACATATTTTTATTTTATTTGAAAATGAGTCTTTGTTGGAAAATTAAAAAAAAACTGACAGGGAAGATAAATACGAAAATGTGTTTATTTTATTCAAAAATGAAAATTCTACGAGACTCACGGTTCAAATTTAAGGTCCAATTTTGGCAAACGGTGGTTATGTCATTATTTTCTGGATTCAGAGTTTAAAATACCGAGAATATGTCTTTCATTTTCAAAGTTAACATGCAACTAGTCGACCATATTTGACAACCTGAAGTAGAGTTAAATGTTGCACATACAGTATATCAATATACCAGGCTCATATTACGTGATATTATGCCAAATACGGATTATTAGTTATTCATGTATTGTTTTTATAGTTTCAGATTTTCTTTTCCATTTTTATCCACTTTTCCTATGAAAATCACACACCTTTTTTTTAAAATGGCCCTTCAACTGTAAGCAAAAGAAAGATATAGCAAAATTATTGTTCTATGTAGTTTTTATTCCTCTATCTGATTTAATAATTATCCATACTGTATCTTATTTGAATATTTGTCTTAATTCAAAAGCTTAGGTTCGTAAGAACCTTGTTCATTGCAAAGTCTATAAAAATGAATACTAGAATTGTTTATATTTTTAGAAGATCTTAGCCGGATCATACAAATTTTAATCTGCAACGCTGCTAAGATTTTACAGAGGGCTTTTGAAGCTAAATCGTAACTGAAAATAGGATAAGATGGACATGATCCTTTGTAAATTGTATTTGACACGCTTAACATGAAACAGCGTTTTCGGGAAACTTAAATATCCAACGTCCCATTTAAATGAAGCTAAATGCACTCGGAAGTACATAAAACAAAACTGCAGCATAAGGTTACATGGAATGCAATACTAAAAAAACTCTTAACTTGTTCATGTCATGAAAGATCAAAGGCAGCTGACGTAGTAGACAGTGAAACCAAAACTAAAGGACAAACTCTTTTGTGTGTCATTCAGCTACCTTCAGTTAACAAAATATTTGAAACTAAACTTCCAGGGTCTAGTTCCTGTGATGTGTTGCAGCAACATCGACTTACAGGCCACATTTGCGAAGTAACACAGGCATCAACGTAATTCCTATTATTTTCAAACCATCTAATATAACAGTAAAAATCCTAGCTAAGAGTTCATAACAAATTTTCTTGCAGTCCCTATAGACCATGGTTCCAAATGGTGATAACAAAAATCTAACTCCCCCTCAATTTGGTTCAGTCGAGCTAAGGCTTGCCACCCCTAGTTATTTATCACTATTTCTAGTGATTTTTTGTATTGCCTAAACATCAAAATTACTACGTTTGCATATAAATTACTAGATTATTGGAGAAAATCACTAAATCAACAAGAAACTCAATCAAGTCTATAGACTTTTGGTCACCGGGTCGCAATCCTGGTCGATCTTGAGCTCATGGTAATAAGATTCGACAACCCATTTTCCTACTTTTTCTGATGACACAAATTTTAAACAAATAGTTATTTGAGGAGTAAGCCAATAAGCACTACAGAACTAGATTGCATAATATGGATTACCACGGGCAGTCATCTATTACTACAGACAGTACATGCCTTATCAGACGGGTTGATGAGGGAACACCCATTTTCTGGGCCAATCAGAGATGTTTCTACTAACGGGACTCCATATACGGTACCTTGATTAGTATAAAAGGTTTTTTTTACTATAAAATCATGTTTCTACTAGCGATACAGGCAAGTCAGACATCTTTCTGAGCCAAAACTTGTCAAAGAGATTGATAACCTCTAGATTAAAGGACTCTGATTTTGTTAAGAATGCATCATGAGTAATTAAAGAACGATGAATGGTATGATAGAGTCATAATTGTTTCAACTTGAAAGTTATATCATTTTGCGTAAAAGCTAACTCAACTCGCGAAAAAGGTATTCCATTGGTTAAGAATGCATCATTGGTAATTAGAAAACACTGAAAGGTATGGTACAGTCATACTTTTTTCAACTTGAAAGTTATAACATTTAAGTAAAAGCTATCTCAATTCGCGAAAAAGGTATTCCTTTGGTTAAGAATGCATCATGGGTAATTAGAAAACAATGAAGGGTATGGTATAGTCATACTTTTTTCAACTTGAAAGTTATATCATTTGAGTTAACTAACTCAATTTGCGAAAAAGGGTATAGCATTTGCATAACTCTGTTCTGAATGATCTTAACTGGCTATTGAATAATAGGGCTAAACAGAGCTCGAGAATATTTATACTAGGATTTTATGAAAGTGGTAAAAAAGGGTTAAGCTGCTTACCAGTTAAGGTAAGCCTGAAGGGGTTGCTAACTCATAGGCAATTTATTTTAGATTTGGAATAACATCGTTGACATTAATCTACGGAAACGATTAACGATGACAAGATGACCTTGTGACTTGACCTAGCTTTACTCCTCGCATGTGTTCTGTATAATACACAAGCACCATTGGAACAGTTTTGTCAATATAAAATATGCTCTAACATTTTAGTATACTAGAAAGTTGATTCTAATAGCGTTGTAGATACCAAGAAAAGGATTTTAATAAAAAAATTCAGAGCAGTCCTTAGAAATCCTTAGAAATCAACTAGTGGGATGATTATAGGTTTGAGGCATCAAGGACCGCAACCATCAAAGACCCTAACCACCAAGGACCTCAACCTCAACCCAAAGGTCCCCTATCCCCAACCTCCAAGGGACCCCCATCCCCCCATTTTTAATACTTTTTTTGAAGTTTTTTAACTTTTTTTAATTATTTTTTTACATGTCTTCGAATGAGATAAAACATACTTAAAACATAAGAAATTTACATTTAATATTTTCCAAATTCAAAATGAGAATGATATAGATATTTTAGTCGTGACTACTACTATTAGAAAAATAATGTTTGCAGAAGCGCTTTGTTTTGGACTGAAAGTTTTTTGGACTTAGATATTATTCAGCTTCTTTTTACATATCTTAAACTGACATGAAATATGCATGCGCTCTACCCATTGCACTCTATGTTTGCTCATAGACACGATGTGGCTTTCCCACTGGTACTCTATGGCGGGTTATCGACACTACCTAGTTTATTGTATGTAATAAATCAGTATTTTTACGCATTGGAAGGATAAACACATGATTCATATCTTTAAAAAAGTGAAGATGAAGCATTTGAAGAAAGTATTTTCACATGATAGTTTTATTGTAGCATTGAATGATGACAAGGAGAAATATTTGAACTATGAAACAAGTATAAGTGGTAGCACTATCGGTAACGCATGCATGCATTGTCATGACAGTGAGGAATTAAATTTCTTTGGAGTACCAAAAAAAATTCAACTCTTATTATGGTGGATATGCGAGATTGAGATCTCTGGAGATGATTACATTCAAGGAGAATGCCAACATAAAAATAATAGTTGATGAAGAGGGGCATCTTCTTGCTAGTGCTTATATGTGGATGACTTGTTGATCCTTGAAGTATGTCACAGGAATACTAAAAGTGACCCCCTCAAAATCCTAACCCACATTTCGGATGAAGCTAAGAACCTAAATATAAAAGTAAATTCCACCAAATCAAATATAATGGCGATAAATATTTTGAAAACCACTCCCGCTTTCCTTGATCCTATCCCACCTGCAATGCTTGTGAAACATGTTAAACTCCTTGGTGTCACAATTTCAAATAATCTTAAATGGGACATGCATCTTTTTAATATTGTTAAACAAGCAAACGTTTCATTATCTATGTTAAAAATTTTAAACAAGGTTAATTGCCCTAAGATGCAGTCCCTCAGTGTTTATTTATCATTTATCAGGCCTCTATTAGAATATGCATGTCCAGTCTGGCATTCGCATCTTTCAAGCGAACTTAGTGACAAATTGAGTCAGCCCAAAAGCGTTCGCTCAGGATTATCTACAAAGAGAGCAAAATTTCACACTTCTTCCTCTTTAAATCAGCAGGTATTACCACGTTAAGAGAAAGGAGAGGACAAATTTTTTTGCGTTTAGCTAAATCCGCAGTAGCTAATCCTCGTACTGAGGACATCTTTCCTGATTTACATGACCCAATTAGGCCCCAACCCCCCGCTTAGCTTCCTTGTCAATTCCTACATATTCACCTATCCATACCGTTACTGAGAGGTTCCAGAAAAGTTTTATCCCTTTTATTTTGGCGCACCTAAATAACCCCTGAACTATGCTCTGTACCAAAATTAACTCCTCCGTCCCTTATTTTAGTTGTTATGTATGTTCACAATAATCATGCGTTATTTTTCTCTCTTTATCTTTGTCACTTTTATTTTCCCTTTTGGGATATTTATTTATGTTAAACTTCTTTTTTGACCTTTAATTTTAAATTTTTTTACCTTTAATTGTATTCCTTTCTTTTGACAGCTAATTTGGCTTGATTTTAAGTGTTGGTTTTTAATTTTATGCATTTGGCCTTGAATAAAATTTCGGCAATGATTTTCTTCTTGACTGTGATTTTCTTTTATCCCCATCCCCTTCTTCTTCTATTTTTCTGTTTCTATTCTAGCCATTTGTTAAATTCTTATCGATCATTTTTATGCTTGATTGGTGTTTCTTTTCTTGCTGTATTATTTGTTTCTTCGTTTTGCTTTTTTTATTGAATTTTGACATATGAAGCGAATTTGGCTCTAGTAGAGCTTGAGATAGCCTTTGGGAAATAAATGTTATCTTATATCTTATCTCTAACATGTTATCCAGTGTTAAACCCTATCGTCAAGTTTCGGGTATTAGCATTCAACGGCAGGTCAAAAGAAGACAGGCGTACTCTTCTACTAATATCATAAACCGTATCTTGTCAAAGGGCAGGAACTGTTGCCTGTGTAAAAAAAATGTGATAATAGACAGCAAAATTGCCGGAAAAATAAAAATGGCATTGCTAGAAAATATCACTAAGGAATATAAAGATGAATCGATGAAAAACAATGTGCCAGTAAACGTTACTACCATTGATCAAACAGTCAATGAATCAAATAATAGCAAAGATTAAATGCATATTAAACATGTGGATGACCCCCCAGTATAAATTTGTTCACATGAGAGCGTTCTTGTAGCATTAAATGTTGACAAGGAGAAGTATTTGAACTATGAAACATGTACAAGTGGTAGCACTATCGAAAACGTATGCGTGCGTTGTCATGACAGTGAGAGTTTAGATTTCTTTGGAGTACCCAAGAATTTCAATTGTACACATTCTGGATGTGCGAAAGTATCATTTCCAGAGATGATTACACTCAAAGAGAATGCCAACATAAAAATAATCGTCGATGATAGAGAACAACTCTTTGCTAGTGTTGCTGGTAACACATAACCTACTGATACATCCTATCGTCAGCTTTGGGGTATTAGCATTCAATGGAAGGTCAAAAGAAGAAAGGCATACTCTTCTACTAATATCATAAACCATATATTGTCTACGTGCCGGAACTGTTACCTGTGTGAAAGTAATGTTTTAATAGACATTGAAATTGGCGTAAAAAAGGGCATTGGTAGAAAATATCACTAAGGAATATAAAGATGAATCAATGAAAAACAAAGTGCCAGCAAATGTTACTACCATCATAGATCAAACACTCAATGATCCAAATAATACCAAAGACAAAACGCATATTGAACCTATCGGTGACAAACCAGTACAAATTGTGCATGACTCAAAATGGATTAATGATTATTCTACTGATTACGAACTAAGAGAAGAGAGTAACTATATTATCAAGAAAGACCACGATGAATTATTTTATGGAACAGATTCAAAATGTCCAAAGTTGTTCTATGATGTTAAGAATGAATAATAATATATTTTTGTACTAATATCCTACATGACATTATTTCATTAAAAATATATTATGCATTACATTGTTATGTGTTCATTATTTTAGAGTATGCTAGCATATAAACGTTTAGAATGTCTATTAAACATCGGAGATATAAGAAAAAAAAATTTGCATACATAATATGTTGGATAGATAGATTAACATGCAGAAAATTTAAGTATCAGAAAAAAATATTGTATGACTCAAAAGGGAATAATGGTGATTCTATTGGTTGTGAACTATGAAAAGAAAGTACTTACAGTATCCAAAAACAACATGATGGTTTATCTTATGGAATATATTCAAATTGTCTAAAATTGTTCAACAGTATTAATAATGTATAATAATATAATTTTGTACTTTTATCCTACATGACGTTATTTCATTAAAAATATATTATGCATTACATTGTTATGTGTTTATTATTTTTAGAGTATGCTAGCATATCAAACGTTTAGAATGTCTACTAAAACATCAGAGATGTATCAAAAGGAATTTTATACATCATATGTTGGATAGATAGGTTAAAATGGAGAAAATCTAAGCATCAGAATCAAAATTGTGTATGACTCAAAATGGATTAATGATTAATCTACTGATTACGAACTAAGAGAAGAGAGCAACTATAGTATCAAGAGAGAAAATGATGAATTATTCTATGGAACAGATTCAGAATGTCCAAAGTTGTTCCACTATATTAATAATGTATATTAATCTATTTATATACTAATATCCTACACGACATTATTTCATTAAAAATATATTATGCATTGCATTGTTATGAGGTTATTATTTTTAGAGTATGCTAGCATATCAAACGTTTAGAATGTCTATTAAAACATTGGAGATGCAAGAAAAGGAATTTGCATACATCATATGTTGGATAGATAGGTTAACATGGAGAAAATATAAGTATCAGAATGAATAAATTTTCTATCAACACCTTTTTTCGAATAGGTCAGGATAAAATTGATAAAATCTAAGTATCAGAGCGAATAGATTCTTTATCAACATCCTTTGCCGAATATTTTGGTTAACATTATCAAAACTTAAGTTTCAGAGTGATGAAATTCTGTGTCAACATCCATTGTCAGATACGTGAGATAACATTGAAAAAATCTAAGTATCAGAGTGAATTAATTTTTTCTATCATAATCTTTGTCAGATATATCGGATAAAATTGACTAAATATAAGTATCAAGATTGAATAAATTCTATATAAAAATTCGTTGTCGGATATGTTGGATAACACTGTCAAAATCTTCTAAAAGAGTGAATAAATTCTTTATCAACTTCATTTGTCTGATAAATCAGATAACAATCACAAATTCTAAGTATCAGACTGAATAAATTCTTTTTCATCGTCTTTTGTCGGATATACTTTTTAAAATTGAGAAAATCTAAGTATCACAGCTAAAAAATTCTTTATCAATGTCTTTTCACGGATATGTTTGATAACACTACCCAAATCTAAGTATCATGGTGAATATATTCTTTAAAGAATTTAAAGAATTTATTAAAGAAATAATTCACCCTGATACTTAGATTTTATCAATGTTATTAAACGTATCTCTCAAAAGACATTGATAACGAATTTATTCACTCTGATACTTGGATTTTCTCAATTTTATCAAGCGTATCCGACAAATGATGATGATAATAATGGATTTATTCGCTCTGATACTTAGATTTTGTAAATGTTATCCGATGTATCCAACAAAAGAAGTTGATAAAGAATTTATTCACTCTGATACTTAGATGTTGACAATTTTATCCGACATATCTGACATAAGATGCTGCTAAAGAATTTATTCCATCTGATACTTAGATTCTGTCAATTTTATCCGGATAACCGATGTATCCGGCATATGATGATTATAAAGAATTTATTAGCCCTGATGCTTAGATTTTGTCAATTTTATCCGACATATCTGACAAAAGATGTTTATAAGGAATTTATTTACTCTGATACTTAGATTTTGTCAATGTTATTAAACGTATCTGTCAAAAGACATTGATAACAAATTTATTCACTCTGATACTTGAATTTTCTCAATTTTATCAAGCGTATCGGACAAATGATGATGATGATAATGGATTTATTCACTCTGATACTTAGATTTTAAAATGTTATCTGATGTATCCAACAAAAGAAGTTGATAAGGAATTTATTCACTCTGATTCTTAGAATTTCTCAATTTTATCCGACGTATCCGAGAAAGGATGATGATAAAGAATTTATTCATTCTAATACATAGATTTTGTCAATGTTATCCAACTTATCCGACAAATGATATCAATAAAGAATGCTGACAAAGAGTTTGTTCACTTTGATACATAAATTTTGTCAGTGCTATCAAATTTGTCTGTCAAAAGACATTGATAAAGAATTTATTTACTCCGATACTTAGATTTAGCCAATTTTATCCAGTGTATCTGACAACAATATTGATAGAAAAATTTATTCACTCTGATAGTTAGATTTTATCAATGTTATCCCATGTATCTGACAAAAGATGTTGATACAGAATTTCACTACTCCGACACTTAGGTTTTGATAATGCTAACCTACATATCCGACAAAGGATGTTGATAGAGAATGTATTTACTCTGATGTTTGATTTTGTGAATGTTACCTGATGTAATAGACAAAAGAATTTGATAAAGAATTCATTCACTCTGATACTTAGATTTTGACAATTTTACCCGACGTATTCGGGAAAAGATGTTGATATAGAATTTATTCAATCTGATGCTTAGATATTTTCAATTTTATTCGATTTATCTGACAAAGATGCTGATAGAAAAATTTATTCATTCTGATACTTAGATTTGGTTCATGTTACCCGATGCATCTGACAATAGATGTTGATACAGAATTTAATCACTCTGACACTTAGGTTTTAATAATGTTAACTGGCATTTCCAGAAAAGGATGTTAATAAAGGATCTATTCACTCTGATATTTAGATTTTATCAATTTTATCCCGACCTATCCGTCAAAAGATGTTGATAAAGAATTTATTCATTCTAATACATAGATTTTGTCAATGTTATCCGACGTATCCGAGAAATGATAATGATAAAGAATGTTAATAAAGAATTTGTACACTCTGATACTTAAATTTTATCAGTGCTACCAAAAGTATCTGTTAAAAGACATTGATAAAGAATTTGTTCACTCTGATGCTTATATTTTGTCAATTTTATCAGACATATCTGACAAAGTACGATGATAAATAGTTTATTCACTCTGATACTTAGATTTCATGAATGTTATCTGATTTATCCGACGAAAGAAGTTGATAAAGAGTTTATTCACTCTGATACTTAGATTTCGTGAATGTTATCTGATGTATCCGACAAAATAAGTTGATACAGAATTTATTCACTCTGGTACTTAGATTTGGGTAATGTTATCAAACGTATTCGTCAAAGGGCATTGATGAAGAATTTATTCACTTTGAGGCTTAGATTTTCTCAATTTTATCAAGCATATCTGAATGAAGACAATATAAGGACATAGCTCACTATGATGCTTGTATTGTGTGAATATTATCTGACGTATCAGACAAAGAAAATGGATAGAGAATTTATTCACTCTAATAGATAAGTTTTGACAATGTTATCCAACATATCTGACAACGGATGTTAATATAGAACTTATTCTGTCTGATACTTGGATTTAGTCAATTTTATCCAATGTATCTGACAAAGATTATGATGGAAAAAATTTATTCACTCTGATGCTTAGATTTTGTCAATGTTATCCCACGTATCTGACAATAGATGTTGATACAGAATTTCATCTCTCTGACACTTAGGTTTTGATAATGTTAACCGACATATTCGGCAAAGGATGTTTATGAAGAATCTATTCGCTCTGATACTTAAATTTTATCAATTTTATCCTGACCTATCTGAGAAAAGATGTTGATAAAGAATTTATTCATTATGATACTTATATTTTCTCCATGTTAACCTATCTATCCAACATATCATGTATGCAAATTCCTTTTCTTACACCTCCGATGTTTTAATAGACATTCTAAACGTTTGATATGCTAGCATACTCTAAAAATAATGAACACATAACAATGTAATGCAGAATATATTTTTATTGAAATAATTTCATATAGGATATTAGTACAAAAATATATTATTATACATTATTTACGTCATTGAACAACTTTGGACATTTTGAATCTGTTCCATAAAATAATTCATCATGTTCTCTCTTGATACTATAGTTACTCCCTTCTCTTAGTTCTTAATCAGTAGAATAATGATTAATCCATTTTGAGTCATACACAATTTTTACTTGTGTGTCACCGACAGGTTCAATATGCATTTCGTCTTTGGTGTTACTTAGTTCATTGAGTGTTTGATCAGTGAAGGTAGTAACATTTGCTGGCACTTTGTTTTTTATTGATTTTTCTTTATATTCCTTAGTGATATTTTCTATCAATGCCCTTTTTATTTTTCCGGCAATTTCACTGTCTATTACAACATTATTTTTACACAGGTAACAGTTCCGGCACGTAGACAAGATATGGTTTATGATATTAGTAGAAGAGTAAGCCTTTATTTTTCTGACCTTCCGTTCAATGCTAATACCCGAAAGCTGATGATAGGATGTATCAGTAGATAATGTTTTACCAGCAACACTAGCAAGGAGTTGTCCTCTTTCATCGACGATTACTCTTATGTTGGCATTCTCTTTGAGTGCAATCATCTCTGTAAATGATACTTTCGCATATCCAGAATGTGCATAATGGAAATTCCTGGGTACTCCAAAGAAATCTAAACTCTCACTGTCATTACAACGCACACATACGTTTCCGATAGTGCTACTACTTGTACCTGTTTCAAAGTTCAAATACTTCTCCTTGTCAGCATTCAATGCTACAATGACACTATCATGTGAACACATTTATTCTGGGGGGTCATCCACATGTTCAATATGCATATCATCTTTGCTATTATTTTGTTCATTGACTGCTTGATCAATGGTAGTAACGTTTGCTGACACTTTGTTTTTCATTGATTCATCTTTTTATTCCTTAGTAATATTTTCTAGCAATACCCTTTTTATTTTTCCGGCAATTTCGCTGTCGGTTATTACATTATTTTTAAACAGTTAACAGTTCTGCCCCGTTGACAAGATATGGTTTATGATATTAGTAGAAGAGTACACCTGTCTTCTTTTGAACTTCCGTTGAATGCTAATACCCGAAAGCTGACGATAGGGTTTAACACTGGGTAACATGTTACCACAAGCACTAGCAAGAAGATGCCCCTCTTCATCAACTATTATTTTTATGTTGACATTCTCTTTGAATGCAATTATCTCCGGAGATATCAATTTCGAATATCCACCCTCATAAGAGTTAGATTTTTTTGGTACTCCAAAGAAATTTAATTCCTCAAAGCCATGACAATGCATTCATACGTTTCCGATAGTCCTACCACTTATACTTGTTTCATAGTTCAAATAATTCTCCTTGTCAGCATTCAATGCTACAAAAACACTATCATATGAACCCACTTTCTTAAAACGCTTCATCTTCAATTTTTTAAGAGATATGAAGTATGTGTTTATCCTTCCACTGCATAAAAAATACTGATTTAATACATGCAGTAAACTAGGTTGTGCCGATAACCCGCCATAGAGTACTATTGAGAAATCCGCATCGTGTCTATAAGCAAGCATAGAGTACGATTGGTAAAGCCGCATGCACATTTCATGTCATTTTAAGATACGTAAGAAATTTGAATAATTTCTAAGTCAAAAAAAAATTCAGTACAATAAAAAGTCCTACTACAAACTTTATTTTTCTAATAGTAATAGTCGCGACTAAAGTATCTATAGCATTCTCATTTTGAAATTGGAAAATTTTAAATATGAATTTCTTTTGTTTTAAGTATGTTTTATCTCATTCGAAGACATATAAAAAAAATTGAATAAAAATATATCATGTTAAAAAAATAATAAAAAAAGTTAAAAAAAACTTCAAAAAAAGTATAAAAAAGGAGAAATGGGGGCCCCAAAAAATTGAATGGAGAGGGCCCCTTGGAGGTTGAGGATAGGGGGCCTTTGGAGGTTAAGGTCCTTGGTGGTTAGGGTGATTGATGGTTGCGGTCCTTGAAGCTTCAAACCTATAATCATCTCACCTAGATGATTTCTAGGGATTTCTAAGGATTGCTCTGAATTACTTTATTAATATTCTTTTCTTGGCATCCACATCACTATTAGTATCAACTTTATAGTTTACTACAATGTTAGAGCATATTTTATATTGACAATACTGTTCAAATGGTACTTGTGTATTATACAGATCAAATCCGAGAAGTAAAGCTAGGTCAAGTCACAAGGTCATCTTCTCATCGTTAATCGTTTCGGTAGATTGATGCCAACGATGTTATTCCAAATTTATAATAAATTGCCTATGAGTTAGCAACCCCTTCGGGCTTACCTTAACTGGTAAGCAGTTTAAACCTTTTTACCACTTTTATACAATCCTATTATAAATATTCTCGAAGTCTGTTTAGCCCTATTATTCAATCACCAGTTAAGATCATTCAGAACAGAGTTATGCAAATGCTATACCTTTTTTCACAAATTGAGTTAGCTTTTACGCAAATGATATAACTTTCAAGTTGAAACAATTATGACTATACCATACCATTCATTGTTCTGTAATTACCCATGATGCATTCTTAACCAATGGAATACCTTTTTCTTGAATTGAGTTAGCTTTTACGCAAATGATATAACTTTCAAGTTGAAACAATTATAACTATACAATACCATTAATTGTTCTGTAATTACCCATGATGCATTCTTAACCAAACCTGATGAGATGTCTTTAAACTAGAGGTTAAAGCTAGAGGTTAAAAAAAAAAACCTTTTATACTAATCAAGTTACCGTATATGCAGTACTGTTAGTAGAAATATCTCTGATTGGTCCAGAAAATGGGTGTTGCCTCAGAAACCCGAATGGTAAGGTATGTACCGTCTGTAGTAATAGATGACTGCCCGTGGTATGGCAAATTATGCAATCTAGTCCTGCAGTGATTATTGCCTTACAACTTATTTGTGTGCTTTAAAACTGATGTCGTCCATTATTCTTAAGACTAACTTACATTCAATCCCCATTGCAGCCGATGGATGGGAGGATTAGCCCTCACAGAACAATCGAGGAAAATATCATCTCCTTCTTTTATGTTGGATATGTCAAACGACTGACCAAGAGTCAAAATTGTTATGGGCTTATCTGAAAAAAATGAATCATCTTGAAATTTAGAGCTTGATAGAAGTTAAAACTGTGATGCTCCAAAATTTATATTCACTTGTGCCAGGGAATTAATATTTCCAAAAAAAATAGTAAAAATAATTTAAAAGCGATTGATTCAGCAGATAACTTTCACTTAACCGACCCATTCATGGTAATAGAAAATATCAGCCCTCTTCTTTTATGTTGGATTTGTCAAACTACTGACCAAGAGCCAAAACTGTTAGGAGTTTATCTGAAAATAATGAGATATCTTAGATAGATAGATAGATACTATAATAGTGACGGAACTGGAAATCCGGTACTTCACATCTACAACTACAAAAATGTAAAATTACACTAAAAGAAGAGAGAAATAAACACAACAAAACAGAGTAAGGAAAGAAAAAAAAAAAGGACTGCAATCTAAATAATAAGCATATCACTTTAGAAATTAACTATGAACATTGATCAAATCAGACCGCATCGATGAGAAATTGGATTACTAAAGACCGTGTAATTTTACAAATACTAAGCAAACACAAAGTGAAAGGAAAGAAGATTAACGGCCCATTTAAATGATTTACCAGCAACGAGCGAGGAAAAGAATAATTAGTACATTCAAAGAGGAGGTGATAACGGTTTTCAAACACACCACACGAGTAGAGTGGACTTTCACTTTTTCCAATTTGGTTTAAAAAAACAAAACAAACTATTTAGGTAGCTGTGACCAGCTAAAAATTAAATTAAGCAAGGTGAGGGGTTGAACTTTTAAAGAGACAAAAGGTCATTCTTTTACGGAAAAAGTTGGAATTCTCAAACCTATTATGTCAATTATGAATTCTGATGTCAAAACGGCACGGAGAACAGCAAGAGGGGGAGTGGTATTCTTGTGTATTACAATACTTGCGCTCGAAAATTCAGCAGCTACTTCTTCGGCAAAGGTACTATGATCATTAGAACGGCGAAATAAGGGAAATACAAAGGATGAGAAATTTGGCCATAAATAAGTACGATTTTTGCTAATATATTTCAATAACCCGATACTCAATAGGGATTCGATCAGAAATGGCAGCTATGACATCACTAGAAGCAGTTCTGAAATACTTGGAAATCAAATCAGGGAAAGTCTTTGAGCTGAAAGTAAGGCTTTCTTTATATGCGCTGTCCTGATAGCACTAATCCATATAGAAGCAGCATACAGAAAAGTACTTTCAACAACACTTTTATAAAGGAATCTTAGGGCAGACGGTTTTAGACCCCAAGTTGATCTGGCAGTACTGAGAATTCAGCTGGAATATTGTGTAGCGGAATTCAGCTTGTAAATAATATGTGGAGACCATAGTAATTTTCTATCTAAAATAACCCCCAAATAATTGACATTATCCTGAAGTTTTATCAGATTACCACCGAAGCATAACTAAATAGGAGGAGATTTGCGCTTGGTGTTAAATAATATACCTTTGGTTTTATTCACATCAAAGATGAGTTTGTTATTTGAAGACCAATTAACTAATCTTGGTTGTCGAAGACAATTGTTGTCAGTCTTTTGATACTTGCAACCTTCGATCCCGTTATAACAACGCACAAATTGTCTGCGTAAGCTTTATCGTCTTCGTAAGACATTGCATTTAACGTCAAAATTTAACTCAAGAAAATCCTTTAATTTATAGACCAAATGAAAGGAGACAATATGCCACCTTGAGGGCATAATTTTTCTAATTTGAAGGAAGTGAAATTTTCAAAGCAAACAAATCTATCACTTAAGTAACTATGAATTAGTTTTAAAATACCACCAGGAAATTTTTATATATTAGCTTTTTTATATTACCTGTATACCAAGTATTATCAAACGCACCTTTAATATGAAAAAAAAACAAGCATAACGTGAACAATTTTCGCTTTTTATTATTTTCCACATTTGATGAGATATTATATAATGCAGCCATTGTTGATTTTGTACTTTACAAATCCAGGTTTTGAATAAGAGATTCAATTATTAGTGTAAATGGAAGGAATAGTTATTTTCGAAATTAATCGTTCAAAAATTTTTCCCAACATTAAACCACAAGCTAATAGGCTTATAGGAAGAAGCAGAGCCATCTTTACTTTTTTTCTACTAATGAAGAGAATATTTGCAACTTTCCATTCCTTAGGGAAATATGACAACTTCAAACAAGCATCAATAATTTTCAACATAATAGAGAATAAACACATTGATATCTTTTTTCAAAACTAAATTTAGGATCCCGTCCATGCCTTCTGCTTTCATTGAGCATTGTCTCCTTACAATTTCCTGTAGTTCGTCGAGACACAATTCATTTACACCGTTTTCACTGTTATCTAATACGATTGAAACTTCTTGTCTAAAATTACATTGGCAATCCCTGTCACAGGATTCATCGACGCGAGGAAACCATTTGGAGAAACGTCCTTCTCCTGCTTCACTCACTGAGGTAGTGTATGTTCGTCATCTTTCTTAATGTGGTTCGGCCGTTCAAAACCATTACTGGACTTGCATATTTTATGTATTTTGTGCCAGGCATCAGACCTGCCTTTGTTTGATAAAAAATTTCTCTAGTCCTCTGATATGGCTTTTAGAATTGCACATTTATATTTTTTTTAGTACTTTTACATTGTTTACACTATCGTTCGATGGTTACTGTCTACTTAATCATTGAAGGTTGAGGTATTCTGTTCAAAGAAGACTTAGCTCCCGATTCCACCACCTTACATATCTCTTGGCATTAGAAGAGTAAACAGGGGTAGATTCAGACGTACTTTAAGGGTTAAACTTGTCATATATTTTATAGCTTGGTCTTTTTCTGGCTGAGATGAAAGGGGCATAGTCTATATATAATCAACCCGATCCAACAAAATAGCACTGAAAGCACTGAAGTTGGTTTTGTTAAAATTAAAACTAGAATTAGCAATAGGAACATATTCACTAGGACTAAATAACAGCTTAAACATAATATACTTGTGGTCTGATAGGTAAGGGTAATCCAAAACTGCATGTCGATTTTCCAGACAATTGATATGTTTTACACTTGTTAGAGTTAAACCAGGACTAGAGTAAGATCCATCATAAGTAGGTGAATCCAAGTAATTTAACCAAACATTTCGTGGTAACGAACTGTAAGTAAGGAGCGACCCGGCTCAACAGTAACCGAAACTCTAAAAAACGGAATTTTGATACCAATAGATACATCAGAAGAATCAGATCTTTATGCTGATTTCAAATATATAAGTTTCATCAAGTTTAGTCAAAAGTTACGCGCCTAAGAAAATTATCCTTATTTTCCAAAAAAGAGGGAAACAACCCCTAAAAGTCATAGAACTTTAATGAAGATCACACCATCAGATTCAGCGTATCAGAGAACCCTATTGTAGAGGTTTCAAGCTCCTATCTGCAAAAATGTGGAATTTTCCATTTTTTGCCAGAAGAAAGATCACGGATGCGTGTTTATTTGTTTTTCTGTTGTTATTTTTTCTTTTCCCCAGGGGTGATCCAATCGACACAGTGGTCCTAGAATATCGTGGGAGGGTTCATTGGAACGTAAATTAAAAGTTCTAGTGCCCTTTTTAAGTAACCAAAAAAATTGGAGGGCAACTTGGCCCCCTTCGACGCTCATCTTTTTCCCGAAGTCACCCAATCAAAAATTTTGAGATAGCAATTTTGTTCAGCATAGTCGAAAATATAATTAATATGTATTTGAGGTTGACTTAATCCCCCTATTAGGAGGTTCACTTCCTAGTCAATACCTCGCTCTTTACGCTACAGTTCGAATTTTTTTCCAATTCTCTAAGAATGACCCTTAATCCCAAAGGCTGTTTAATAGAATAAATAGCTCTTGTAATAGTACTTAAAAAACTTTAACGTAAAGAGTGAGGTATTGACTTGGGGATGAACTCCCTCATATACGTAATAATTTCTGTTCGCTTTAAGTTTTGATGTTGCTCCTTACTTTCAGCTGAAAAAACTTGTTTTTTTTTTAATTTCTGATCGTTTTTTAAATAATGCTGGGAAATCCGGCGCTTCCTTCATAGCAATGTCCCTTCCCCCATGAAAAATTCCCCCATGGAAATATCTTCCCACGTAATTCCTTACCCCCCCCCCCACTCCCACTACCAGAAAAATCTTCCCCTGAAAACATCTGTATATTTCCCAATAACCATTTCTATATGTAAACATCTCGCAAATTTCATAACTTGCAGCCCTTCTCGCGGGGACTGCGGGGGATTAAGTCATCCTCAAAGACATAGTTATTATACTTTTTGACCATGCTGAACAAAATGAACATCCCAGAATTTTGATCGGGCGACTTTGCAGAAAAAAGGGTGGGGGAGAAGGTCAGGTTGTCCTGCAATCTTTTTGGTCACTTAAAAAGGGCTCTAGAACTTTTAATTTACATTCAAGTAAACCCTCTCACGATATTATAGGACTACTGGGTCGATACGATCACCCTTGGAAAAAAAAACAATCAAACAAATAAACACGCACCCATGATCTTTCTTCAGAAAAAAAAAAAAAAAAATTCCACATTTTTGCAGATAGGAGCTTGAACCCTCTACAGTAGGATTATCTGATACGCTGAATCTGATGGTGTAATTTTCATTACGATTCTATGACTTTTAAAAGGGTGTTCCCCCCTTTTTTCAAAAATGAGGCAAATTTTCTCAGGCTCGTAACTTAATGAAATTTATACATTGAAGATCAGCATAAAAATCCAATTCTTTTGATGAGTCTATTGGTATCAAAATTTTGTTTTTTAGAGTTTCAGTTACTATTGAGCCGGGTCGCTCCTTACTTACAGTTTGTTACCACGAACTGTCTGAAAATTGAGACTGTAAAATGCAGAATTTTCATAGCACCATGCATGTCAAATAGTGAAAATTTAAGCATAATTCTAAATATATCAAAAGGTTTTAACTTTAAACATATCCATCAAAAGATATTAGCAAAAGAATAGATGAATCATTTTTCTAAAAGAGGGAAAACTCCAATCAAAATGTTCAATCTTAATGAAAACAACAGGAAGAAATTGAAAACCTTAAACTTCGGAGGGTAGTTTTCAAGCCCAGTGCACGCAGCTGAAATTTCATATTTTTCAAACGTTTATGATTTTGAAAAGTGAGTAAAGAGCAGCCCTTGTCAATGATAGACAAGATTCTAAAACAGAATTTTAAAGGCAATTGAGCCTATACATGAAAAGAATGCGGAAACTCATATGTGGGACGTACTAACCAGAGTTTGGAAATGAGATTATTACAACATAAAAATTCAATTTCTTCGGCTTTAAAGCAAGATTCTAATTCTGAAGATTTTACTTCAGCCCTTTCAGAACATAATTTTAATTTTCCAGCCCATTTTATTTTGTTCGAGAATGTCTCTTTGATTTCTAGGGATAGGGGTTTAAAGCAAAATTTTCGTGAAATTCTTGAAATAAAGAAAATCTTATTCAAGAGTATTGCTTTGAATCGGGATACAGGTGAATATGGGCTGAACTCTATCTATGATAATTTACGAGTATTAAAATCTGACAGAGTTAAGTTCAATTCACCCAATGTAGTTGACCTTTGTCCAAATGTTATATCATTGAACGCTAATGAACCGAATCCGAGAAGGTCAAAGAGAATAGCTTCCGCCTTTGCTTTGAAAAGAATTATAGATTTAAACAATATATCGTGTTATTTGATTTAGTATATAAACTTATGTTTTAAATTGTTTTAGTTTAGTTTTACTACTGATGACAGTCACTGTATATGTGACCGAAATATCTGGTATTTTTGTGAATTTCTATCACTGTTATCATCATCGCTGTATATTAAAAGGATTTTATCCCTATTTGAACTTTTATTTATCATAAAAGAATGTGTGTTTTTTTCTAGCTACATAGGCCTATACGTTTTCGAATGGTAAGCCCTTTTTAAGCAGGCAGGCTCGGATGTGGCAGTTTCAAGCTGAAAACAAACAAACATTTAAAATTGTTTAAAATATGTAATGATTTTTTTACCTCATCACTGAAATATTTGCTTAGAATAATAAATAGAAAAATTTATAGACAAAAAGGGAGCATTTTTTAATGGGTTTGAAATTGCGGTCAACCATATTTACCAGCCATATCTTTTCACGATAATATTATGAAAATTCTCCCCATTCAATTTTATAAACCTATAAAACATGCATCACACACAGATGGATCCATTAAAGAACAGATCTTAGGGGATCAGGCAGCGGAGTCACCTAAATATTAACATTATCAAACAGTTCGTGGTAGCGAACCGTAAGTAAAGAGTGATGTGACTCAATAGTAACCGAAGACAGAAGAAAAACAGTCTGGATAACAATAGATGCGTCAAAATAATCGAATTTTGATGCAATTCAAATATATAAGGTTCATCAAGTTTAATGTTAACCATCGAAAGTTACAAACTTAAGAAAATTTGCCCAATTTTTGAAAAAGGGCAAAACACACCCAAAAAATCAAGTGATCTTAATAAAAATCACATCATCAGATTTAGCTTATGAGAGAACCCTACTGTAGAAGTTTCAGGCTCCTATGAACAAAAGTGTGGCATTTTGCATGTTTTGCCACAAGAATGACCAAGGATACGTGTTTATTTGTTGTTTATTTTTTTGCAGGGTGATTGCATCAAACCAATTGTTCTAGAAAATCGGGAGAAGACTTATTCGGACATCTAACAGTTCGTGGTTGTGAACCGTGAGTAAAGAGTGATGCGACTCAATAGTAACCGAAAACAGAACAAAAACAGTCTGGATAACAATAGATGCGTCAAAATAATCGAATTTTGATGCAATTAAAATATATAAGGTTCATCAAGTTTAATGTTAACCATCGAAAGTTACAAACTAGAGAAAATTTGCCCATTTTTTGAAAAGGGGCGAAACACACCCAAAAAATAAAGTGATCTTAATAAAAATCACATCATCAGATTTAGCATATGAGAGAAGCCTACTGTAAAAGGTTTAGGCTCCTATGAACAAAAATATGGCATTTTCCATGTTTTGCCAGAAGAATGACCAAGAATACGTGTTTATTTGTTGTTTATTTTTTTGCAGGGTGATTGCATCAAACCAATTGTTTTAGAAAATCGGGAGAAGACTTATTCGGACATCTAACAGTTCGTGGTTGTGAACCGTGAGTAAAGAGTGATGCGACTCAATAGTAACCGAAAACAGAAGAAAAACAGTCTGGATAACAAAAGATGCGTCAAAATAATCAAATTGTCATGCAATTCAAAATATATAAGGTTCATCAAGTTTAATGTTCACCATCGAAAATTACAAACTTAAGAAAATTTGCCCAATTTTTGAAAAAGGGCAAAACACACCCAAAAAATCAAGTGATCTTAATAAAAATCACATCATCAGATTTAGTATATGAGAGAACCCTACTGTAGAAGTTTCAGGCTCCTATGAACAAAAGTGTGGCATTTTGCATGTTTTGCCACAAGAATGACCAAGGATACATGTTTATTTGTTGTTTATTTTTTTGCAGGGTGATTGCATCAAACCAATTGTTCTAGAAAATCGGGAGAAGACTTATTCGGACATCTAACAGTTCGTGGTTGTGAACCGTGAGTAAAGAGTGATGCGACTCAATAGTAACCGAAAACAGAACAAAAACAGTCTGGATAACAATAGATGCGTCAAAATAATCGAATTTTGATGCAATTAAAATATATAAGGTTCATCAAGTTTAATGTTAACCATCGAAAGTTACAAACTAGAGAAAATTTGCCCATTTTTTGAAAAGGGGCGAAACACACCCAAAAAATAAAGTGATCTTAATAAAAATCACATCATCAGATTCAGCATATGAGAGAAGCCTACTGTAAAAGGTTTAGGCTCCTATGAACAAAAATATGGCATTTTGCATGTTTTGCCAGAAGAATGACCAAGAATACGTGTTTATTTGTTGTTTATTTTTTTGCAGGGTGATAGCATCAAACCAATTGTTTTAGAAAATCGGGAGAAGACTTATTCGGACATCTAACAGTTCGTGGTTGTGAACCGTGAGTAAAGAGTGATGCGAATCAATAGTAACCGAAAACAGAAGAAAAACAGTCTGGATAACAAAAGATGCGTCAAAATAATCGAATTTTCATGCAATTCAAAATATATAAGGTTCATCAAGTTTAATGTTAACCATCGAAAATTACAAACTTAAGAAAATTTGCCCAATTTTTGAAAAAGGGCGAAACACACCCAAAAAATCAAGTGATCTTAATAAAAATCACATCATCAGATTTAGCTTATGAGAGAACCCTACTGTAGAAGTTTCGGGCTCCTATGAACAAAAGTGTGGCATTTTGCATGTTTTGCCAGAAGAATGACCAAGGATACGTGTTTATTTGTTGTTTATTTTTTTGCAGGGTTATTGCATCAAACCAATTGTTTTAGAAAATCGGGAGAAGACTTATTCGGACATCTAACAGTTCGTGGTTGTGAACCGTGAGTAAAGAGTGATGCGACTCAATAGTAACCGAAAACAGAAGAAAAACAGTCTGGATAACAAAAGATGCGTCAAAATAATTGAATTTTCATGCAATTCAAAATATATAAGGTTCATCAAGTTTAATGTTAACCATCGAAAATTACAAACTTAAGAAAATTTGCCCAATTTTTGAAAAAGGGCGAAACACACCCAAAAAATCAAGTGATCTTAATAAAAATCACATCATCAGATTTAGCTTATGAGAGAACCCTACTGTAGAAGTTTCGGGCTCCTATGAACAAAAGTGTGGCATTTTGCATGTTTTGCCAGAAGAATGACCAAGGATACGTGTTTATTTGTTGTTTATTTTTTTGCAGGGTGATTGCATCAAACCAATTGTTCTAGAAAATCGGGAGAAGACTTATTCGGACATCTAACAGTTCGTGGTTGTGAACCGTGAGTAAAGAGTGATGCGACTCAATAGTAACCGAAAACAGAACAAAAACAGTCTGGATAACAATAGATGCGTCAAAATAATCGAATTTTGATGCAATTAAAATATATAAGGTTCATCAAGTTTAATGTTAACCATCGAAAGTTACAAACTAGAGAAAATTTGCCCATTTTTTGAAAAGGGGCGAAACACACCCAAAAAATAAAGTGATCTTAATAAAAATCACATCATCAGATTTAGCATATGAGAGAAGCCTACTGTAAAAGGTTTAGGCTCCTATGAACAAAAATATGGCATTTTGCATGTTTTGCCAGAAGAATGACCAAGAATACGTGTTTATTTGTTGTTTATTTTTTTGCAGGGTGATAGCATCAAACCAATTGTTTTAGAAAATCGGGAGAAGACTTATTCGGACATCTAACAGTTCGTGGTTGTGAACCATGAGTAAAGAGTGATGCGAATCAATAGTAACCGAAAACAGAAGAAAAACAGTCTGGATAACAAAAGATGCGTCAAAATAATCGAATTTTCATGCAATTCAAAATATATAAGGTTCATCAAGTTTAATGTTAACCATCGAAAATTACAAACTTAAGAAAATTTGCCCAATTTTTGAAAAAGGGCGAAACACACCCAAAAAATCAAGTGATCTTAATAAAAATCACATCATCAGATTTAGCTTATGAGAGAACCCTACTGTAGAAGTTTCGGGCTCCTATGAACAAAAGTGTGGCATTTTGCATGTTTTGCCAGAAGAATGACCAAGGATACGTGTTTATTTGTTGTTTATTTTTTTGCAGGGTTATTGCATCAAACCAATTGTTTTAGAAAATCGGGAGAAGACTTATTCGGACATCTAACAGTTCGTGGTTGTGAACCGTGAGTAAAGAGTGATGCGACTCAATAGTAACCGAAAACAGAAGAAAAACAGTCTGGATAACAAAAGATGCGTCAAAATAATCGAATTTTCATGCAATTCAAAATATATAAGGTTCATCAAGTTTAATGTTAACCATCGAAAATTACAAACTTAAGAAAATTTGCCCAATTTTTGAAAAAGGGCGAAACACACCCAAAAAATCAAGTGATCTTAATAAAAATCACATCATCAGATTTAGCTTATGAGAGAACCCTACTGTAGAAGTTTCGGGCTCCTATGAACAAAAGTGTGGCATTTTGCATGTTTTGCCAGAAGAATGACCAAGGATACGTGTTTATTTGTTGTTTATTTTTTTGCAGGGTGATTGCATCAAACCAATTGTTCTAGAAAATCGGGAGAAGACTTATTCGGACATCTAACAGTTCGTGGTTGTGAACCGTGAGTAAAGAGTGATGCGACTCAATAGTAACCGAAAACAGAAGAAAAACAGTCTGGATAACAAAAGATGCGTCAAAATAATCGAATTTTCATGCAATTCAAAATATATAAGGTTCATCAAGTTTAATGTTAACCATCGAAAATTACAAACTTAAGAAAATTTGCCCAATTTTTGAAAAAGGGCGAAACACACCCAAAAAATCAAGTGATCTTAATAAAAATCACATCATCAGATTTAGCTTATGAGAAAACCCTACTGTAGAAGTTTCGGGCTCCTATGAACAAAAGTGTGGCATTTTGCATGTTTTGCCAGAAGAATGACCAAGGATACGTGTTTATTTGTTGTTTATTTTTTTGCAGGGTGATTGCATCAAACCAATTGTTTTAGAAAATCGGGAGAAGGCTTATTTGGGCAAAAATTAAAAGTTCTAGCGCCTTTTTAGGTAACCAAAGATATTAGAGGGCAACTAGGGCCCTGTTTATTTGAATGCGTGTATATTTGTTTGTTTGTTTTCCCCAGGGATGATCTTACCAAAACAGTGATCCTATACGATCCGAAGAGGGTTCATTTAGTCGGAAATCAAAAGTTCTAGTGTTTAAGTTCTTTTAAGGTCCTTTTTAAGTTCTTTTAGGTTCTTTTAAGGTGACCAAAAATATCTAAGGGCAGCTAGCCCCCCTTCCATCACCTTATCCCCTCAAAGTTACCTGATCAAAATTTAAAGATAGCCATTTTATCTAGCTAAGTCGAAAAATATAGTAACTATGTCCTTATGATGACTTGACCCGCCACAGTCCCCGAGGAAGGACTGCAAGCTATAAAGTTTTGCCCATTGTTTATAAAATATAGTATTGGTTATTGGGAAGTATACAGATATTTTTTGGGGGGTGGGGTATGGTTGGGGCGTTTCTATAGAAGATTTTTCGTGAAGGAAGGAAAATTTCCATGGAGGGGGAGCCAGATTTCCTGGGTTATTTGAAAAAAAGATTGGAAATTATATGAAAAAAACAAGTTTTTTAAGCTGAAAGTAAGGAGCAACATTAAAACCAAACGAACAGAAATTGTTTCGTATATGAGGGTGCTGCCCTCTCATCATTACCTCACTCTTTACGCTAAAATTTTTCTTAGAATTTGTATAAATGGTAAATTTTGAAAAGCTGCTGCATTTTGTCAGTTTAACAATTTAGTTATAAGCAATACAGCATTTGGTTGTTAATTAGCCCATAATCAAACGTTATACTCAGATGATAGCAAGATGGTCAATCTATATCTATTGATTATGTTACTTGAGTATTAAGATGTTACAACCTATTCATTGATTATATTATTGGAAATCGAAGGCAGGCAGGATCTGTAGAAGATACTAGGGTATATAGAAATGCTGTTATTGCTGTCAAAAGTAAAGATAACTATTTAGTAGTGTCTAGAGTTAGTCTACAGTAATTGTAAATCACAAAACATAATTTCAAGAAACATTTAGAGAATTGACTTATTTCAATCAAGCATTAAGATAAGTACCCATATTAAGCATATATCTTGCAGCATTGACTTTTAATGAACGAGTGCGCCACCTTGCGTAATGGCTTTCTCTGCAACTGAGAAGTTCAATGTAAGATATGATAATCAAACAGTTCGAGGTAACGAACTGTAAGTAAGGAGCGACCCGGCTCAATGGTAACCGAAACTCTAAGAAACGGAATTTTGATACCAATAGATACATCAAAAGAATCAGATTTTACTTCTGATTTCAAATATATAAGTCTCATCAAGTTTAATTTTACCTATCAAAAGTTACGCGCCTGAGAAAATTTGGCTGATTTTCGAAAAAGGGGGAAAGACCCCCTAAAAGTTATTGAACCTTAATGAAAATCAGACCATCATATTCAGCGTATCAGAGAACCCTACTGTAGAGGTTTCAAGCTCCTATCTACAAAAATGTGGAATTTTCCATTTTTTGCCAGAAGAAAGATCACGGATGCGTGTTTATTTATTTATTTTTTTTTTTCTTTTCCCCAGGGGTGATCGTATCGACCCAGTGGTCCTAGAATATCGTGGGAGGACTCATTGGAACGGACATTAAAAGTTCTAGTACCCTTTTTAATCGACCAAAAAAATAGAGGGCAACTAGGCCCCCTCCCACGCTCTTTTTTTCCCCAAAGTCACCCAATCAAAATTTTGAGATAGCCATTTTGTTCAGATAGCCATTTTTTTTTGAAAAAAAAAGAAACATTTAGAGAATTGACTTATTTCAATCAAGCATTAAGATAAGTACCCATATTAAGCATATATCTTGCAGCATTGACTTTTAATGAACGAGTGCGCCACCTTGCGTAATGGCTTTCTCTGCAACTGAGAAGTTCAATGTAAGATATGATAATCAAACAGTTCGAGGTAACGAACTGTAAGTAAGGAGCGACCCGGCTCAATGGTAACCAAAACTCTAAAAAACGGAATTTTGATACCAATAGATACATCAAAAGAATCTAATTTTAATTCTGATTTCAAATATATAAGTTTCATCAAGTTTAATTTTACCTATCAAAAGTTACGCGCCTGAGAAAATTTGGCTGATTTTCGAAAAAGGGGGGAAAGACCCCCTAAAAGTTATAGAACCTTAATGAAAATCACACGATCGTATTCCGCGTATGAGATATCCCTGTTGTAGAGGTTTTAAGCTCCTATCTACAAAAATGTAGAATTTTGCATTTTTTGCCTGAAGAAAGATCACGAATGCATGTTTATTTATTTATTTTTTTTTCTTTTCCCCAGGGGGGATCATATCAACCCAGTGGTCCTAGAATATCGTGGGAGGGCTCATTGGAACGGAAATTAAAAGTTCTAGTGCCCTTTTTAATTGACCAAAAAAATGGAGGGCAACTAGGCCCCCTCCCACGCTCATATTTTTCCCAAAGTCACCCAATCAAAATTTTGAGATAGCCATTTTGTTCAGATAGCCATTTTTTTTTGAAAAAAATAGCTATATGATTGGGTTCACCTTCTAGTCAATGCCTCGCTCTTTAAGCCAAAGATTTTTTAGTACTTTCATAAGATCTATTTATTCTAATTAACGGCCTTTGTGATTAAGGGGTCATTTTTAAAGAATTGGAACAAAATTCGAACTTTAGCTTAAAGAGCAAGGTATTGACTAGGGGGCAAATCCCCTAATATACCTATTAAAAATCTATGAATAAAGAAGTTCGTTACGTAAGTTAATTCGTAAGTTACGTATATTTATTACTAATAAAAACGTTCGTAAATAAAATTCAACAAGTTTCGAGAAAGCCGTTTAACCAAATAAAAGTAAAACTAATATGCAAATTTCGTTTTAATTATTCATGCATGGTGATTCAAAATCAAAACCTGCATTAATTAAAAAACGTTCACAAATGAAATATAAAAAAACAAGTTTTTTTTAACTGAAAGTAAGGAACGACGTTAAAACTTAAAACGAACAGAAATTATTCCGTATATAAAAGGGGCTGTCCCCTCCTCAATGCCTCGCTCTTTATGCTAAAGTTTAGCTTTCTCAAAACACAATTTTTTTAAACAATAGAATTTTATTTTAATTGCAAATTTTTTTAATTGACTTTAACGAAATTCACACCATCAGATTCAGCTTATCAACGAACATTATTAAAGAAGCTTCAAACTTCTATCTGCAAAAATGTGGAATTTTGCATTTTTTATTAACTTTAACAAAAAATTACACCATCACGTTCAGCTTATCAGAGAACCCTATTAAAGAAGTTACATGCTCCTATCTGCAAAATGGTGGAAATTTGCATTTTTTTTTCTCGAAGAAAGATCACGATGCGTGCCCTCCAAAAAATGGAGGGCAACTAGGCCCCTCCCACGCTCATTTATTTCTCAAAGTCACCCAATTACAATTTTGAGAAAGCCATTTTGTTCAGCATAGTCGAAAATCTAAAAAATATGTCTTTTAGGATGACTTAATCCCCCACAGTTCCCAGGGGAAGGGCTGCAAGTTATGAACTTTGCACATTGTTTACATATTGTAATGGTTATTGGGAAGTATACAGACATTTTCAGGAAGAATTTTTTTCTGGTGGGGGAGGGGCTAAAATAGGGGGTTACTCGGGAGAATCTTTCTGTGGAGGATTTTTCTTTGGGGTAAGGGATATTTCTATGAAGGGGCGCCGGATATCCTAGCATTATTTAAAAAGCGATCAGAAATTAAAGAAAAAACAAGTTTTTTCATCTGAAAGTAAGGAGCAATATTAAAAATTAAAACGAACAAAATTACTACGTATGTGAGGGGTTTACCCCCAAGTCAATACCTCGCTCTTTACGCTACAGTTTTTTTACTGCTTTCAAAAGAGCTATCTATTCTAATTAAACGGCCTTTGTGATTCAGAGGTTTGTGAATTAATTTTTTTTTAACTTTTAACATAAAGAGCGTGGTATTGACTAAGGGGAGAACCCCCTCATTTACGTAATAACAAAAACGTAAAAAAAAAAAAAAAAAAAAAAAAAAAAAAAAAAAAAAAAAACAAGCGATACGGCTCAATAGTAATCGAAACTTTTAAAAACGGAATTTTGATGTCAATAAATGTATCAAAAGAATAGGCTTATAATGCTGATTCTAAATATATAAATTTTACTAAGTTTAGTATTACTCATCAAAGGCTACGAACCTGAGAAAATTTACCTGATTTTTTAAAGAGGGAGGAAACATCCCCTACAAGTGAAAGAATTTTAATGAAAATCCCACTGTCAGATTCAGCGTATCAGAAAACCCTATGCCCCCACCCGTGACGCTGCTGATACGACCAAGGATGATTTCTACGGTGAGCTGCAGCAGCTGTCTTCTTCTGTTGCCACACGTGATTACTTGATTGTTGCTGGAGACTTCAACGCAAGGGTTGGTCCGTCTGACCAAACCACAAGACAAGTCCTGGGAAAATTTGGACAAGGTCACAGATGCGAGAAAGGGCAAAGGTTGGTAAACTACGCCTTGATGAACATCTTGTTGTCACCAATACCTTATTTCAGCACAAACCTAGCCACCTTTTAACTTGGCATTCAAATGACGGTGTCACTATGGCTCAAATAGACTTCATTCTCGTACGCCAGCGCTAAGCTCCGTACAGGACTCTCGCTCTTACAACGGCGCGGACACAGGCTACGTCTTGCAACTCAGAGAAAAAACAAGCCCAAGGCCGGATTCGACATTGGTAAGCTCCAAGACAAAGAAGTTCGACAGGCCCTCAATTTAGAACTGACTAACCGATTTGACGCCCTCAGTTCTGATGAAAACCCAACCCCCAAGAAGAGATGGGAGACCTTTAAAACAGTGATGACAGAGACTGCCGATGAGTTCCTAGGCCGAGCTAAAATCAAACGACAGCACTGGATTACTGCTAAGACCCTGTCAATAGTCGGTGAGCGAAGACAAAAGATGAGTGGCCCTAAAGAAGAAACAAAAGAGCTGCGCAGACAGGTAAAACGCTCTGTTCGTCTGGACCGCCACTAAATGTGGAAAGATGCTGCCGTTTCGTTAGAGAGAGCAGCATGCTCACATGATAACCGCAAGCTTTACCAGATCCTGAAAGAGTCTGTTGGTAAGAAAGCTGCTGTCTCAGAAATAGTCAAAGACAGATCAGGAAAAATCATCAGTTGTCAGAAGGAGCGCTTAGCAAGATGGAAGGATCACTTTGAGATCCTCCTAAACCCATCCCCATCATCCGCTCCTGATGCTTTCCCACCTGCCGTTTCAAAAGAACCCTACGATGTCGAGCTGGATACACCGACCAGAGCCGAAATACTAAAAGCGATCAAGACCCTGAAGAACCACAAAGCCCCAGGTGAAGACGGCCTCCCCCCGGAAGTGTACAAACAATGCTCTGAGGTCACTGCTGAACAGCTCCATGGCGTTCTCGAAGAAGTGTGGAGGACCAATTCTTTCCTAAAAGATTGGAAGACATCAGTCATTCTCCCTTTCTATAAGAAAGGAGATAAAACCGAATGCAAAAATTACCACGGAATAAGTCTTATAGACATTGCGGTCAAATATTTGGGATCATACTCTTGAACAGCTTCAAAGGGGCAAGGGAGGAAGAGGAAATCAATTCGGCTTTCTGCCAGGTAGAGGCTGTACTGATAATATCTTCGTTTTTCGCCTCATTATCCAGCAGTTTGAAAGGTACAATCTACTCCTGATCTTGATGCTCCTGGACTTCATTGCCGCCTTCGACTCTGTCACTCACCAGAAACTATGGAAGATCCTAGAGAATGACGGAATGCCACTGAGGTTTGTTGAACTGATGAAGGCATACTATGACGCGTCAGTGAGCCGAGTTTGAGTCTATGGTGAAGAAACTGAAGAATTCCTGGTTGATTTCGGAGTAAAACAAGGGTGCGTCCTCTCTCCGACTCTGTTCAATTATTGCGTCGATTGGGTGCTTGAAAATGCACTGTCGTCCTATCCAGGAGTTCAGATCGGACAGAATCTTTCACTGACTGACCTCGATTATGCGGTTGTTGTTGGCCTCCTGTCAGACCCCGTGGAAACTCAAAACATGCTTGACAACGTGGTGGCCTGGGCAGACCTGATCGACTTGAAAGTCAGCACAGAGAAAACAAAATTCATGGCTATTAACCACGACACAGGACCATTCACACTAACTGTCAATCAAGCTCAGCTGGAAAAAGTAAACTGTTTTACATACTTAGGCTCCCAAATATGTATTGACGGATCTTCCGACGCTGATATCCAACAGAGAATACAGACAGCACAGACAGTCTTTGCCTTCCTTCGGAAACCCTTATGGAATCGCCGCGAAGTCTGTGTCCGAACGAAAGTTCGAATCTACATGGTACTAGTCCGCATCGTTCTCCTTTACGGATGCGAAACATGGTCGGTAAAACTACAGCATGAGAATACACTGAAGGTGTTTGAGAATACCTTTCTGAGAAGAATTCTCAGAATACAGCTGCGTGACCGTATCTCCAGCGCGGATCTACGTCGAATGTGCAATATTCAGAGAGATGTGGCACTCGCTATTAAAGAACGCCGTTTGAAATGGTTGGGCCATGTATTACGGAAGCCGCCAGAATACCTGGCTCGCCAAATACTCCTAGTCGAGCCTATTAGCTCCTGGAAGAGACGCCAAGGAGGACAGAGGAAGAACTGGTGGAACCTGGCCAAATCAGACCTTGAACCTATTGGGGGATTCAGAAAGTTCGGACACAGATGGTCAACTCAGTGGCTCGCTTTTGCAGAGCAGCTGGCAGAAGATCGCTCAACATGGTCCAACAAGGTCTCCAAGATCATCGATGCCGGGCGAGGTGGAAACGCCTGATTCCCGCCACAAGTACAAGTACAAAGTACTTAAAAAGGGCAATATGACTTATAACTACCGTTTGAACACTCAATTAAGAGCATTCGCCTTTATCGGATTGTTTCCCTCTTTTCAGAAAATCAGGTAGCCTGCATTTTCCGTGGTTCTTAGTTTTTGATGGATACACTTAACTTAATGAATTTTGTATATTTGGAATTAACATGCAACATCAATTCTCTAATGCACTAATTGTTATCGAAACTCATTTTTTTAGAGTTTTTGAGTTTTTGTAGTTTTGGGTCCTAAATTACTATTTACTTACAGCTCATTATAGCGAACTATTGGATAGAAACTGAGCCTCAGTTAGTGATAAGGAAATATTAAACTGTGTTAAACCATCAAAAAGAGTGTGTCAAACCATGGAAACTTGGAGACTTTGCCAAATAAATATAGGAAGAAGTATGCGACAGCACGTAATCAAGTGATATAGTTGAACTTACCTTGACTTGAATGTCCTAGATAAAAGAACACTCATCAAGAAGATGAGTTGAGCGTTCTTGATAAATTTTTTTTTTAGAAAAATGAATGAGTTTTTGGAGGTTTTGAGAGTCTAAAGTGCAACAAATGGTTTGGAAATTCATGGTAAGGACACTAAGTCACTTAGACTAGCAATACGGGAAGGTAAAGAGGGGGTGATGGGAACGTGAATATAGATCAAATGGATAGGTTCAACTAGCTGGGTTCACTAGTAAAGACGGTGGATGAAGCGAAAATGCAAAAAGCTGAACAGCCAAGGCCCAGAGTACGTTTTCACAGTTGAAAAAAGTATTGAAGAATAGGGTGACAAGTCTGCGAAACAAATTATGTTATTAGAAGCTATGTTGATTGTATTTGTCAAGTTTTTGTCAAGGTTTTAGAAAATGGAAGAGGATTTGTTAGATATTTTTCAGAGTAATTGTCTTCAGTTAGTTTCGGGTATAAGTTTGGTTGACCGTTTTTCAAACAAGAAACTGTCCAAAAAATATGGCTCTATCTTGCTTTCTAGGGCTATAATTGGAAAAAGTTTGAGATGGCTCAAACATATTTTGAGAATTGGAGATTGAATATTGCTAAAGATCGTTCTTTTTTTTGCCACCAATCTAAATTAAAATAAAAAGAAGTTCGTCCCCAAATGGGGTGGGAAGAGGTCGTAGGGAAGGATTTAATAGAAATTGTAGCTTCTTGGGAGGGGGTCAAAAGTGAAACCTTGAGTAATTGAATAGATTGGGATGGAGGAGCAACATGTTCAACTGTGTTGGTCTCAGGCAGCTTGGTGCTACAGTGGGCTGTTAGTACTAATGGTAACTAGGAAGGGCATGCTGAACCACATAAAAACACACCATGGACATCCAGATTGCCAAAGAGCCAAACAAGAAATATCTCAAAAATGGCTAAGAGTATTAAACTGAAATTTTCAGGGTTTGTTGGGGAAAATGACGAACTAAATCCTCAAAGTGTTGCATAGTCTGCACATGTCAATGTCCACAGAAGATAATGTCACATGAACAGTGGCTCATGTTAATAAAATGAACCGCAGAAAGATATAGAAAAAAGTTTTTTACTCTATATTATTGAAATATGTTTTTCCAAGGGGCGATTGTATCGAACAAATATTCTTAGAAGATCGAAAGATGGAAAAAAGCCTTAGGTGGGAGAAATATATATTCTGTATTACAAAAATCAACTGAAACTTTGAAGGGTTTCCATGATTAAGAGAAAACCGGCTGACAGTTGGGAAAACTTTGATAGCTTTCACTAATTCCATCTTTCATGATTTGCATAATTGTTTGCGGAATTTTTGAAATCACAGGAAAGTATTAGCTAGAACAACTTATTAAGAAAACCTTGATGGTTCTGACGGACAGCGTAGCATCCATTTTTTACGCGTGGGATCCCAGATTCAAATCCTATAGCAGTCTAATATTTCGTACAAAATAAAATAGAAAAAGTTGATATTTGTGGGGTAGTGAAGAAGGGAGAACTTTGGAGCGGGCTTATACTGAAAAAAAAAACATGTCAAAATACCGTTAACATAGTAAAGAAGAAAAACAGGAATAATGTGTAATTGCAAAGGCATGGAGAGGACCAAGTTTTGATGTTTGGCGGGAATAGTGAATAATGGCTATAAATATGGGGCACGCTTGAGAGTATTGAGGACGTAGTCCAGATCTGTACGAGGCTCTGGTGTGGACGCTGTAAGACAGAGAGAGTAAAGCAGGGTGTGCATTGTTGGACAGACAGATACCCCGGGGACGGGTGCCTTCGGACACATAGAGACTACAGGAATGGGTGCCGTTCGACGGATGGAAACCCCAGGGGGTGCCGTCGGACGTATGCAGACCCTGGGGAGGGCGCTGTCAGATGTATTGAGACGTCAGGGGGAACGACGTCAGTAAATATTATTACTCTAGGGCAATAGATGGCAGCCATACAAAGTGATGTCTGGACGAATTTAAAACCTTGAGGGGGGGGGGGAGTCTCGAAGTATAGAAGACATACAACTAACTTCAAATCACTATCCAAAAGTTTTTTGTCTTGTCAGTTATCCTCTTATGGTAGAACCTTTTGGATATTTGTTTCATGGATCTGCATTTTACGATACCATTAAAACGAAAAGAAAATACCTGAACTATGGCACAAAGTGAAAATACTTTCTGATTGTGGGATTAAGAGTATTCCTTTTCCTTAGACCTCCCCTCGTCTCCTAGCTTGGTTAGGGTTTTAATGTAGCAAAAAAAATTTTGAACACTTTGAGAAATATGTTTTGATTTAAGTTAAAATAGGTTCCACAAGGAATTTTTACAACGAAAAAAGGGAACCTGTGACCCGTTTAGGGTAAACGATGATTACTCTTCGGCCCCCTCTGGATATGCCACTTTATTCAATTGGTCAAAATGATTCGCTGTGAATGCTGTTTGCTGTGTTACAGTTTTTGCAATTTCATTAAGATAGCTGGAAAATAAAATTTTCCAGAGGTAATTGTTTACTCATATTGTAGTTTATGACGCTCCTGTGTCCTCAGTAACTAACTTCCACCACATTTATTTGGCAATCGTTGCAGCATTCCAGTCTTCCGAGGCAACATAAAACTTCTGTGACACGTTTGCCATCTAAAAACGTTTTTCACAAAGTCACTTGTCCTCTCCACTAAGTCCTTCAAACAAGGAGATAGCCATCGCTAACAGAACTTCTTAATTTTTCTTTGTTAACCCGAAGTAAAATTCAATTAAAATTTCAGAAAAAAAGACAATTATGCAGTTCTGAAACATTGCGAGGATGGAAAGTTCACTTAGAGGATGTAATAGTCGTTTTTCATTTCTTCTTCTTTTTTTCTTTGACTGTCTAAATTTTTGATTCTATGTGTCATATAACTTTCATGAAAATGAAGGCAAACTAGCAAAAGGGAAAGAAAATTGAAGGAATAACGTAGGAATGTGTTAAAAAAAAGGGAATAAATTCATCTAATACATTACAAAGTTTTTCTTAAGACTGTAGGGAGGGATAATTTGCCATGTTAAGCAATCCGGGCGGTATTTCTAGGAAATAACAAAATAAAATCATGAAATTATTATTTTAAATTTGGAACTAAAAATTGATCTTACAGATAAAGAGAAAAGTAGCAAGAGGAGGGACAAGATTGACAAAAGGAGCAACTCCAGCTCCAGTTACCGCATATCTGTTCGCATTTTTAATTTCTAGGTCCAATTTTTCTATATGTGTATTAATTTTGTATTAAGAATCGTGGCTGCTTTTCTTATTTTCTCCTCTCTGTTTTTCACATTGTCGGTGATATTTCTTTTAATTCATAGTGACAATTTCTACTTTCTTGGCTCAATTTTTGTAAATTCCGGTGCAAAGTTTCTTTTTCGTCTGTGCAGAATGTTTTTTAATGTTGAACATTTTCTTGCAATTTCAGCTATACTTAGTGCTTTCTCGGTGACATTCCATGAAATTTTGGGTAACAAATTCTGCTATCTCGATCTCAATTTGGGCAATATCAGGAACACAATTTTTGGCCTTGGCAACGTTTGAATTGCTGGTAACCGATTTTTTTTTTTCATAAAAAGCTAAAGTCTGAAGTTACCATTTCTGGACCAAAAAAATGAAATATGGGATGAAAAAAAATAATTAAAATAAAATAGTAAGAAAAGCAGCAATCTTTACTACATTTTATACAATCTTGGTGACATTTTAAGCATTCTTGGCATTTGGTTTCCTGTTCCCAATCCAAAGGGACCGCCACAAACGCTTCATTTGTCAAGGTCAACGGAGTAGTATTGACCTAATAGATGACAGTGTTTCCAATGTTGCTTTTTATAAATTAAACATAAAGAACACAAGTTTTTTCAGCTCCAAGTACGGAGCAACGTTAAAACTTAGAAATAAAAAAAAAATTTCTGAATATGAACGGAGATACCTCCTTCTCTACCCCTCACCCGTTAAGCTAATTTATTTCTTTCGTTTTTAAAAGCTTCATATTCAAATTCAACCACCTTTGTATATCAGAAGTTGCTCTTAAGAAATCGGAACAAAAAGTCAAACTTAAGGCGTAATGAGTGAAAGGTTGAGGAGGGGGAAGCCTCCTCATATACAGAATAATTTCTATTAGTTTTATGTTTTAATGTTGCTCCTCACTTTCCGTTCAAAAAAACTTGTTCGTTATTTAACTATTGATCTTTTTTTTCAAATCGCGTCAGTAAATCCTCCCCTACCATGAAAAATGTCCCCAGAAAATACTCTACCACGGGAGATTCCTCCCAAAAAAAAAATCTCCTCTCCATCCACCACCCCCCCCCCCGAAAAGTTCTGCCTAAAAAAGTCCCTCCCTAATGAAATTCTCCACGGACAATTGCCCCCCAAAATTCTCCCCACATGTAAAATTAAGCAGCCAAAGAGAAAGCAAGACAAATAAAAATACTTCTGTATATTTGTGTATAATTTTATTTGGCCAAAAAATGCTTCGACTAGCAAATTATCAAAAATAAGACTGAAAAATTCTCTAAAACCATTAAATAGAATAGCGTGATCGGTAAATGAAAAGTAGTAAAAATATAGTGGATAAGAACTTACATGTCACATCGAGTCTAAGAGAATCTTCTATAACAGCACCGGGAATTATTGGGTTTATGGCTCGACAAGTCAGCATTTTACCGTTGTCATAAGGCGATGGATATAAGACTACAGTTGAAACCGATAGTTTTTCAGTATCTGAAACCTAATAATTACATTAAAAAATATCTTGAACTTCTTAAGAATTTTTACCTATTAATGTTTCCTTACATTTATACATGTTAATATAATGTACAATGCTTTATAATTATTCATCGGCTGTTACAGAGGAGGGCTGGGGGATCTTTGTGTAGGTGGAGAGAGTGTGCTCGAAGCTTCTTTAATAATAGTACTTTTTTAATAACAGTACTACCACGAAACGCGACTGATAAAGGCGTACACGACAATTTTTCCTGTGAATCAAGAGGGATCATACACCAGTTCCGAAATACCACCAAAACCCCTTCAACAACATTAATTCTATATTCATTGGGAGTCTTCATGTGGAATCTTTCCAATTAAAACTAACCCACTGATGTATCTCTAGAGATAAAATTGGAATCCCTGTACTATATTTGTCCATATATATTCTTCTAAAAAATAGGAAGTCAGAGGTACAATCGGTGACCACCTGATCAATCAATCCATCAGAAGTAGCCCTCCCAGAAAGTAAGAAAACATGGGCCTAAAACAGTTTTTTGAGTTTTTTAAAACAGTATCATATTTCTAAATTTTCATTTAAATGAATCCTCTTCAGTTCTATATCTGCTAGCTTTATCAAACAGTTCGTGGTAAAGAACTGTAAGTCAGGAGTGACGCAGATCAATAGTAACCGAAACTCTAAAAAATGGAATTTTGATACCAATAGATGTATCAAAGAATTGGCTTATTATGCTGATTCCAAATGTATAAGATTCATTAAGTTTAGACTTACCAATCAAAGGCTCTGAGAAAAATTTGCTTCATTTTCAAGAAAGGGTGGAAACACCCTTAACAGTAAAAGAATCTCACTGAAAATCACACGGTCAGATTCAGCGTGTCAGAAATTCCTACTGTAGAGGTTTGAAGCTCCTATCTGGAAAACTTTGGAATTTTGTATTTTTTTGCCAAAAGAAAATCACGGATAAAAGCTTATTTTTATTTTTCCCCAGGGGTGATTGTATCGAACGAGTGGTTCTAAAATATACGGAGTAGGGTCATTCGAACGGATATTTTAAAGTTCTATTGCTCTTTTCAAGTTACCAAAATATTGGAGGGCAACTAGGCCCTCTCTCACGCCCCTTTTTTCCAAAAGATTGTCTGATGAAATGTGTACACAGCCATTTTGTTCGAAATAGTAGAACGGTCCAAGAGGGAGCCGGGGAGGTTCTGAGGGCAGAACTTTTCATTATAAATTTTACACTAGGGGAATATGCCAGAATTCCTACATGTAATTCTTTTTATTTTTATTACTTTCTCTTTGCCGACTCAGATTTACTCGTGGAGACGTTAAGAGTAATTGTCGGGGTAAATTTTTACTGGGATTAAATTGTCTAGAAGATCTTTCCGTGGGGGAGGTGGGTTCTGTGGAGGTAGGGCCAGATTTACCGGTATTATTTATAAAACATTCATAAATTAAATAAAAGAAACAAGTGTTTTCAAACTTGTTTAACATAAAAACATAAAAAAAGACAGAAATTATTACTTATATGAGGAGGGTTGCATCTTCCTCAATACCTCACTCCTTACACCAAAGTTTGAATTTTGTCCCAATTTTATAAGAACGACTCCTGAAACACAAGGGTTGTTTAATTAGAATAATAAAACGTTTTTTTAAGTGCTATAAAAATGATGCGTGAAGAGTGAGGTATTGAGGAGGGGGCAACCCCCCTCATACCAATACATAATAATTTCTGTTCAATTTGAGTCTCAATGTTGCTCCTTATTTTCATTTAAAAAAAAACTTTGTAAGGATTCAAAAAGTTAACCGGGGAAAGAAGGAAAATTATTTAGTAAATAATCATGATCAATCAATATTGAATAGCTAAAAATCTTCTTTTTTTACCTCTCTATACAACTTTGTGTGTAGAATGGAAGGAGTAAATTAAGTCTCGGATTCTACAAAAATTGCTAAGTAATACCCAAAGACTGGAAGCCAGCTTAATATTAAACTCCCACAACTGGTAAAAATAAAAACTCATTACCTGATAAAATGTTTCCAAAACTTGATCTGCTCCGGTCCACCAGCTAATATTCGGTGCAGGATAAGATCCTTTTACCATACAAGATATATTGTACCCTTTGTTTGCTTGAAAGGAGGTAACGTTTGCTTCAACTTTTATTTCCAATGGGCTAACTGAAAAATATTGTTTACCATTTAAATATACCTATCATAAAGATGAAGTGGAATGATAAAGAGAGAAATGGAGGGAGCGAAAGAGAGACAGAAATATAGTGAGGAACAAAGTGAGAGTTCATTTTTCTTGGTTAGTGAAATGGTCATAGTAGTAACTAATAAAGGATAATCATGTTGAACATCCCAGCATTTCTTCCTTTTAATACAATTTGTTTTAAAACCTAAATATTTCTAATAGCTTAAATGAAAAACTGAACAAAATATGTAGGGAGTCTTTCCTATTTACAAGTCAGGGATAGGAAAAAAATTGCAAACGAATTTCATGAGGGATATAAGTAATTAACTTCATATTAGCAAATAGTTTTAACTAGAAACCTGAAACAAAATTCATAGTCAATGTGTAAGGTACATGCCCCAAAAAATTACCCACAATGACAAAGTAATCAGATTATTAGGACAATAGTGGTGGAAAAGGGTGCATTATTTAAATACAGGATAACAAATACGCATGGCAAGTCTACCCCTCGCAACTCTTATCAAACAGTTCGTGGTAACGAACTATAAGTAAGGAGCGACCCGGCTCAATGGTAACCGGAACTGTAGAAAACGGAATTTTGATACCAATAGATACATCAAAAGAATACAATTTTAATGCTGATTTCAAATATATAAGTTTCATCAAGTTTAGTCCTACCCATCAAAAGTTACGCGCCTGAGAAAATTTGGCTAATTTTCGAAAAAAGGAGTAAATACCCCCCAAAAGTTATAGAACCCTAATGAAAATCACACCATCATATTCAGCATATCAGAGAACCCTACTGAGCAGGATTCAAGCTCCTATCTGCAAAAATGTGGAATTTTACTTTTTTTGCCAGAAGGAAGATCACGAATGCGTTTTTATTTTGTAGTTTGTTTTGTTTTTTTTTCCAGGGGTGATCGTATGAATCCAGTGGTCCTAGAATATAGTGGGAGGGCTCATTCGAACGGAAATTAAAATTTCTAGGTCCCTTTTTAAGTGAACAAAAAAATGGAGGGCAACTAGGCCCCCTCCCACGCTCATTTTTTTCCCAAAGTCACCCGATCAAAATTTTGAGGTAGCCATTTTGTTCAGCATGGTCATAAATATGATAACTATGTCTTTTTGGATGACTTAATCCCCCGAAGTCCCCGGGGGGAGGTCTGAAAGTTATGAAGTTTACCCAATGTTAACATATAGTATTGGTTATTGGCAACTATACAGAAGTTTTCAGAGGGGATTTTTTCTGGTAGTTGAGGGAGGGCGTGGGTCGGGGTTTATGTAGGAGGATCTTACCATGAAGGAAGTTTTCATGGGAGAAGGGACATTGCTATGAAGGGGGCGCCGGATTTCCCAGCATTATTTAAATAAAGATCAGAAATTATATATAAAAAAACAAGTTTTTTAACTGAAAGAAAGGAGCAACATCAAAACTTAAAACTACAGAAAATATTATGTATATGATTGGGTTCATCCCCTAGTCAATACTTCGCTCTTTAAGCCAAAGATTATTTAGTACTTTCATAAGAGCTATTTATTCTAATTAACGGCATTTGTGATTAAGGGGTCATTTTTAAAGAATTGGAAGAAAATTCGAACTTTAGCTTAAAGAGCAAGGTATTGACTAGGGGGCGAACCATTTAATAAACCTATTAAAAATATAAGAAGATAGAGGTTCGTTAAGTAAATTAATTCGTAGGTTACATATATTTATTACTAATAAAAACGTTCGTAAATAAAAATAAACAGGTTTCGAGAAAGCCATTTAACCAAATAAAAGTAAATTAATATTCAATTTTTTTTTTAATTAATCATGTACGGTGAGCAAAAATCAAAACCTGCATTAATACAAAAACGTTCAAAAATAAAATTAAAAAAAACAAGTTTTTTTAACTGAAAGTAAGGAACGACATTAAAACTTAAAACGAAAAGAAATTATTCCGTACATGAAAGGGGCTGTCCCCATCTCAACGCCTCGCTCTTTACGCTAGAGTTTGACTTTCTCACAACTATATTTTTTTAAACAATGAAAAACTTTAGCGTAAAGAGCGAGGCGTTGAGGAGGGGACAGCCCCTTTCATATACGGAATAATTTCTGTTCGTTTTAAGTTTTAACGTCGTTCCTTACTTTCAGTTTAAAAAAAACTTGTTTTTTTTATTTATATAGGTTCATGCTGGCCGTTTGGTCCCTCTGCTGCTGAGTAACCTGACTAAACCATGTCACTGTTGAAGCTTCAAATGCTTAGTGAGGCAGACAAAGGAGGGTCAGTCGCTCTTTTATTTTCTCACTTTTAAAGTCTTCTTCGTATAATTATTTTATAATGTGTATGTGAGGATGATCATGCGACTGTTTATATTTAAAAAAAAATAGCATAAGGATCAGCCTAAGGCAGTCTCAAATTCAAGCCAGTCAATAAACGTCTAATTCTTGATGTAGTTGCTTTTTTCAAAAATTCCCTTTAGTTTTCTTAAAACTAATAAATCTATGTTTACCTTTATGCTTACTAAAAATTTTAATCTTAGCCTATAGATTTTATTCAGAAAACAGAAGAAAACTTACGATAAAGATTTAGCTGGATCCGCCTTCTTCCAACAATAATGTCATGAAGCATAACAACACGACATTCAAGCAATGACCCATCGTAATCCCTACTTAAATATCCAATGTGAAGTGTGTTTACCCTCACGTTGAAATTATCCACCTCCATGGCAGAATCTAGTACTTCTCCATTTTTCAGCCATATCACTTGAACTGCACTTGGTCCTGAATTAAATGTTTTAATGAAATACCAGAAGTTGAAAGAGTTTCGCGTTAAGCTATGTTACAGCATTAATTTCTTACAGAAAATTGCATGTTTAAGGAGAAAATTGTTTATCAAAAATCAGAAATTGAATATTGTAAAGCTGTTAAGCATGACTGTTAGTTTCGTGGTCAGTCATATAAGCAAATAACGGGCTCCTTTGTTACTTCCCAAATGCTACTCACTCCTAAATTAGCTCGACGTTATTCATGGGCGCCAGCAGGGGGGCAGGGATCATGGCGCCCTCTTTGAAGTTTGGAACTATAAAGTAATTATAAGGAAACCAAAGGAAAGAGAGCAAAATAGGGCAAACCATTGAAAAAACATGTCTGCCTGCCTGCCAATAGATTTTGACCCTTAATAAGGAAAATATAAGTTATAATTTGTGACTGAGTGACCCCTAACCCGTTTTCCACAAGGTTTTTTTCCCATGATTTGGTTGGAGACCCCCCCTCCCCCCTCCCAAAAAACAACAACAAATTCTTCATAGTAATGAATTATAAGAAAATAACGATCCTTGTCAATAACGAAAGTATTAGAGCCTAACTATTGATAACATTCAATCAAAGAATCAGCTTTTTATCGTGATCCTAAACTTATATTTGTTTATTAGTAATTACTGCAGTGATTAGTACACAAGAAAGTTCACATAATTATGAAGAACACACGGAAAACAACTTAATAAGGGGCAACTTCGGTAAGAATATACCGTCAACTTTTGCTTGCATTGAAAGAGTACTTATGAGCTGATATACGAAGCCACTATAATCAGAAATGTTTCTCCTGGACGGAATGCTGGGACTTTCTGTATTTTCGTCCTGAACGGATACATTTTTGTGTTTTATTATCAATTTTGTTTATTTACAAGAGTTATTGTATTTATCTAGTTGTTACTTTGAAAAAGATTTAAGTTTTTTACAATTATGAAGCATAAAGCTGTCAAACATACTGACTTTGGATATTCAAAATTAAATTAACAATATTGAATTAAAATTTTTATTTGATTTTCTTAATCTTAGTTTTAATGTTTTACTTTGAACAAACTACTTTGATAATGCGTTACTTTTTAAAAACACTGAGTCTAAAGGCATTAAATATTTTGGTGTTTGATAACCAAATTCAAAACTGTCTATATTGTTAAAAAATATCCGTCCAAAGCTTCGGCATTGCTCAACAGAAGTGAATGCTGGGAGTTTATATCTTAGTTTTTGCAAGTAGGCTTTGTTTTGTGTATCTTTTGTGATTACTTACTTTTTTCATATTTATATACTTTTACTTTAATTGACATACTTTTTCCATTGCCTTTAGAAAAATGTTTGTCTCTGAGCTTCATTAAATAAAGATATAAAAGCAATTTTTTTCAACTGAAAGTAAGGAGCAACATTAACACTTTAAACGAAAAGAAATTATTACGTATATGAGGTGGGTTGCCCCCATCTGAACACTTCGCACTTCAGGCTACAGTTTTTCGGCACTTAAAAAAAGTTACTTAATGTTCTAATTGTTAAAATAACCTAATTAAAATAATTAAAATAACCCTTGTATTTCAGGAGTTGTTTTTAAAGAATTGGGACGAAATGTAAACTTTAGTGTAAAGAGCGAGGTGTTGAGGAGGACCTTTTATTTTAATTTCTGATCGTTTTTTAAATAACACCCAGGATACCTGGCTCCTCCTCAACGTAAAAATCCCCTTTCTTATAAAAATATCCTCTGGACAAGTCAATCCTGGCAAAAATTTACACCGGACAACTACCCTTAACATCTCCACGCCTAAAATTGAATCAGTAAAAAGAAAGCAAGACATATAAAAACATTTCGTACATAAATTCTGGCAAATTCCCCCAGTGTAAAATTTCCCCTGAAAAGTTCAACCCCTGGAAACTACCCTCTCCTTGCAAAATTTTCCCAGCAGAAAATTTGTCCTCCTCTCCCCACCCAAAGAATGTATGCATACTTCCCAATAACAAATAAAACAATGGAAAGAAATTATAGCTTAGAAACCTTTCCCCAGGGGCTTTAGGGGGTCATTTTATCTCCAGAGACATAGTTATTGGGCCTTTCAACTATGCTGAATAAAAAAGCTGCCTCATAATTTTGATTGTAAGATTTAGGAGAAAAATTGGCATGGGAGGGGGCCTAGTTGCCCTCCAATTTATTCAATCACTAAAAAAGAGCACCAGAACTTTTCATTTCCATTAGAACGACCTTTTTCGCGACGTTCAAGGTTCACTGGGTCGATACGATCACCCCTGGAAAAACAAAAAAAAAAAAAAACACGCATCCGTGACTTTTCTTCCGGCAAAATTACAAAATTACACATTTTACAAATATGAGCTTGAACCTTGCATTAGGGTTCTTTGATACGCTGAATCTTATGATGTGAATTTTATTAAAATTCTGTGACTTCAAAGGGGTCTTTCCCCCTTTTTTTAAATAAAACAAATTTTCTCAGGCTCGCAGCTTTTGATGGGTAAGACCAAACTTCATGAAATTTATATATTTGGAATAACCATAATAAGCCAATTCTTTTGATCCAATTATTGGTATCAAAATTCCGTTTTTTTAAGTTTCGGTTACTATTGAGCCGGGTCTCTCCTTACTTACAGTTCGTTACCACAATCTGTTAGATTACGTATCAAAATTCAAACAGAGATCATTGAAATATTGATCGTTTTTTCTCCGTTACCAAAAGTATTGTATTCATAAAACTTATGAAATGTAAATAAACAAATAGAAAAGGTTTTTCAACTAAAGTAAGGAGCAAGTTTAAAACTTAAAACAAATATAAATTATTCTGTATATAAGGGGGACTGCCCCTTTCTCAGGACCTTGTTCATTAAACAAAAGTTTCTTAGTACTTTGATTTTTTTTTTCAATTGCAAAATTTCTTAAGAAATTTGGTAAAAAGGCAAATTTCACAGTTAAGAGTAAGGAGCTAAGGAGGAGACCACCCTTTTCATACAAGGAATAATTTGTTCAAATAGGTTTCAAATCTGTTCCCTGCTTAAATTCAAAAGCTCTTTTTCTTATTTAATTTCTGATTGTTTTCCAAATCATACCCAGGCCTAACCAAGATATAATTTGAGGTAACAGTCCCTTAATTCCCAGGTTAATTGCTTTAAAAATGTGTAAATCAATAATTTTTTGTTGATTAATACCGCCCTACGTTTAAATTTGCAATTTCAATTTTGGATGAAATTTGAATATACTTAAAGAAACTTGCAATGAATAGTAATTTTGGTGAAAAGTCCTTGTTAGTATTACTGCTAAAGAATTTTGGTTGGATGAAAAGGAGAAAATGGAAATTCTGTGAGACTTTTGATCTTCTAAATAACTGAAGCCATCACAACCTCTACAATAGGATTCTCTTATCGATGAATACAGTAAATACATTTTTTAAAATACATTGAAGTACTTCATGTAAACAGAAAAAGAAAAATATTACCATTTAAACTTACTGAAAACTAAGTTCCTTGCAGTATTTGCCACCCCAAAGAAATTTCATGGCAGTGCTGATGATGACCTGCCTTGTATTTTCCACTTCTGTGCTATTACGTATTGTAATCTAACATATTAGCTTTACAGAGAAACATTTCAATCAATCCCTGCTCCCCCCTTACCTTATTCAACATTTATCTGAAGCCTCATGAAGAGTAAGCACTTTTTTCATTAAAATGTGTTTTTTTAGGAATCTACCCAACCCCCATCTAAACAATGACACACTCCCCCTCCTCATTATAGATGATATGCAATTAAAGATCACCAAAAGTAGCCTAATGTTATTAAAAATAATGCGAATCAACTTGGTTGAATCCAGTACTGCCACCATTTGACATTACTTCTTTTGCAACTGGGAAGCCTAAAATACAGTTATTGATACTTTTAAATCAATTAGCTTCTCAGAATTTTAAACTGATTCCAAATTCGTTCTCTTCGGGGTGAAGTCGTAGTTTGGTGCCCTAAGCCACCTAAACTGTCACCCAGCCACCACTATTATTATTAGCGTCTGCCGCCCCCCTCCCACCATCCCCTGGAAAATTTTCTGCCGGTGCCCTTTCTGTTATGGGACTCAATTCAACTTTCCACAGCCCAAATCCCATAATAGACCTAATTAACACGATGTAACTAAGCAGTATACATTTTGTTGCAAGAGATGAAATTTCGAATTAAATGAAATTTAGTTTATTCATTAGTTAATTATTGTAAGGTAATTTCTTATTTTAAGCTACTATAAGGAAGTTAAGGATCTAAATTTCAAGCTGATCGGACGCAGAAAGTTTTTGGCACATTTTGGATTCCCTCTGACAGGACAGTCATATATGAAGAATTTATTATTGAATATGAATCGATTAAACCATCAGGTTTACTGGAATATTATGGGGGTGTGGTACATTAAATACTTTTCCTCTCTTGTCCATTATAACTGTTTTTAGTTTGTGTGGTCAAACTGTTTAAAATTCTGTTGACCGTCTTGATACAACTTGCGGAACTTAGATAATAGATTTGGATAAAAGAGAGAAAACTAAAAGCTGACACCAAATTTCCCAGATATCAGTAGCAAAGGCCTATCGATTACTTATGAAAACCCATATAAAGAAGACCACTGGACTATGGCCAGAGCAACACCTTTATATTTTGAAAATAGATCAAAATACGGCCTATGACGATAACATAAATAGGACTCCAAAATGTGATATGACAGAAATTATGTTTTCAATAAGGTTTTCTTTAGATTCAAGTGTATAAGTAAACTGTACGTCTGTAATAATATATCAGTTCTATTTAAATTACTGATGAATAACCAGTTGATATTATTGAGAATCTTGACAATGTTGTTAACCAATTATACAATGTTAGTTTATTTTATAATTAAATAATCAATTAAGATATAAGTAAACATAGCATATATTAAATACCTAATGTAACTTAGGTACCTCTTTTTTTATCATATTAATTAACTGGGCCTAGGCTAGCCTAGATAACAATGAAAATGATGTTTGATGCAAATTTTAATTCCAAATATGGTAAAAAATTATAAGGTGTTTCTAGTTTTCTTGAAAAATAGCTGATGTTGGTCTAAAAGAAACTCTGGAAAGAACCTAGGGCCTAAAATAGCTTAATTGTAAGCTAGCCTATATGCTGGGAGTGTGTTATCAAGGTTTTATATCTACATATTTATCGTTTCTAGAGGTTATAACATTTTGAAGGCTATATTATGGGTCTGTAGCCTACCTTAGCTATATAAGCTTGACAATTTATCCCCCTTAGTTCTGGGTCTTAGCCTTCTCTGTTTTTTCATTGGCCCTGGTTTTTAGAAACATAATTTCTATAATATCTACAGGACTTTATGCTATATTATGGTTTTTTTTTGTGCCATTCTGTTCTATAGGCCTTTCTGAAGGAAAGGCCTATATATATCTTAGCATGGACAGCCCATTAGTAAAAGCACTGCTATATCAGTTATTTTGTTTCCACTAGATCATTTGCTAAGAAAACTAAGATAGTATAATAAATATTGCGAATTTATGAGTATTACAATTCAATTTTTTAACTGAAAAAACGTAGTTTCACTATTGCAATTGGTTAAATTAGTATAGAAATAAGTGCCTGATATCAGTTTTTGAAATAGACATTATTACAAAGCTTGAAAACTAGCCAAATGACACGATGCACACACAAATAGGGGTATTTATACTGCTTCTGCTACGACTACCACTACTACTAAGCGTGTATTAATTTTTATTATGATAAAACATATGTTTTAGATGATATGGAAATATAATTTGCTAATAATCCATTTCTTGACTCATATAAAAATAGAATCAATTAGACACACTGAAAATAAAAAATCTATTTATTTTTTAAGCTAACGTCTATAACTTATCGTCACTACCTCCTCCTTCTCAACTAGTACCAAGTCAAGGATTGTGTGACCTCATTGAGGAGACATCTTTAATTGCATCACCGAGGTATTTTTCTGATAATCAACAAATTGAATCACCAGCTGTTGACGATAATGAGCTTGAATGGTGTTGTAAATTCTTAAAGGAGTGTTTTCATGGTAGTCAGAATTTTGATGATTTACCTCCTAACACTATCGAAGATAATGACCCCGAAGGGACCGATAACTTTTTAAAACAATTATTTAGTGATAGTAATGTTACCAATTCAATTGATATTGTACCTAGTGCAGTTGAATAGAGCATAGAAGTCAGTTTTGCCAAACCAGATCAAGGTGTGTCAGAGGGCGGTTCTGGTTGGGTAGGTCAGATAAGTCCTAACAGTCTAGAATTTTGGAAAATTCTACCAGAGTTAAATGAGAACCTTCCCCCCACTGATTTAATGGACATAACCCCATTTTGGCCGAGTAATATTGAAGAAGAAAATATGTTTGCTTGGTCCGATTCTCGTAGTCCTAACCCACTCGAGGCTATGCTAAGCGAACTGGAGGATTTTACTCCACGCACAAACCCTAATTTTAAGGTTGAACAGAGTGGGGGAGGTGATGGGGATATGCAAATCTCTCCAACACTGCCGGAATTTTATTTTACAAACAAATCTATTTAATACGCTAATGGCGGGTGATATTATAACTGATACAATAGATATTTTCCATACATATGTGGACACGATTCGAGCACTTCTTGAACAACACATTTTGGCTTGGGGGAGGGGGTGTTGAGACAGCATAAAAGCCTCAGTAGCACTCAAAATATATTATATTTAAATGAAAATCAAGGTGAAGTTTATTATCATTTTTCTGCACACTGAAATATTACCCCTTCACCTACATTTGAAAAATTATGAGAGTGATTTGGGTTGAGACAAAACTTGATAATTATAATGAGAAGGATAGTGGATCAGTGGTTCTATTTATTTAAATTTTAAGTGTTAATATATATAAATTTAAAAAAACTTTTGTTTTAAGAGCGAGTGGACTGATATCTATACTTCTAAAATATAATCCATATTTAGAAGGATGTAAGGGTGTGCAACGAATCTGTTTCGAGACAGGGCAACAGTGTTTCATGTACGCGTTTCTTATAGCGGTCTTAAAACCCCCACAACTTGATACTTCTAAGAGAAAGTTGGACGATTAGGTGGTTAATGAGGAGGAGGTGTTAGATTCCCCCAGAGTAGATTTCAGTTGTTTAACAAGTAAATTTGCTGTAACACTCAGAGGAATAGAAATTTTTGAACGGGTTAACGAGCATTTAAATTTTTTTGTTACAGTGCTACAATATGAAACGGAATTTGAGGAGGGGTGCGAAGTAATAAAAAGGAGTAATATCTCCATTAAGTTCTCCGTTGATTAAATCAGTGAAGCACTGGGTTAGGCTTTTTTACACACCACCTGCAGAACCTGATTCAATTGGACATTTTAATCAAATTACAGATACTAGTAGGATTCTGGGGAAGGGTAAGATATTTGGGGAACGTTACTATTTTCCAATGCGTTTGTCCAAATTTCAGAGTGATTTAAACCTACAGAATCATATGAAACACTGTAAACGTCATGGATATCAATCTGTGGAGACGTTCACCGGTGATAGAGAAATGTTACGGCTTAGAAAATTTTCAAAATACACTTTTGCAAAGTGATAAGATCACTTTGTATTTTGAGGCTGAGCTCACAGATGTGAAAGATCCACAAAATTCAAATTGTATTAAAGCGTATCAAGCTATTGCAGTGTCTTATGCCCACGCTCAAATTGATTCTAGTAACAGTATGCCCCTATTAGATGTAGTTGAGATATTGGATGACAGTGATTGTATGGTCACAGCATTGACTAAATTAATCGTTACAATGAATAAAGCAATCTCTTGGTTGCGGCACAAACAATATACTATTATTCTACCGCCAGAGGATCGCTTGGCTATTAAAAAAAGAAAATATTTTGGGTTTTTAAAGAGAAATTTGAAGATGGGGTAAAGGGAGAGGGAAACAGACTAAGAGGAATGGGGGTAAAGAAAAAGTTCGCGACCACGACCATTTATGGCAGGAAATGTCATCAGGGGGAACAACTTTCGTGGAGTGGCGCATGAATCGTGCAATATAAATGTAATTCAACAGTACTTTATACGAGTGGTTATTCACAATTCCAATTATGATTTGAAATTTATTTTACCTGCATTGGTACGTATGCACAAAGGCGGAGTTGTAGATGGGTTATGGATAGATGACGCTTTATCCTATAATATTATACCCAAATCACCTGAGAAGTTGTTGTTTTTAGAAATGAAATTAAAACACTATATAATGGATATACTTGCTGGAATAAAATCCATTTTTTAGACTCCTATGGTTTCTTCCCCAAATTCCTTAGCAAATTAATTCAAATACAGAAAAGTGACAATTTTGATAGTTACCCCCTCCTTAAACAGCTTTTTCCAGATCGTGAAATGTATGATTTATTAACTTGTAAAGGCATATATGCATATGATTACTACAACTCCTGCTCGAGGGTAAGTGAGGAGAAACTTCCAACCATTAGTGCATTTTATAATTCACTTACTGACAGTCAATGCACCACCGTCGACTGTAAATTTGCCAAGAGGTTTTGGGTCAAGGGGGGTGTAAAAAAAGATGGGATTATTTTAAAATATGCCTTTCTTGTGATGTATTAACTCTTTTGGACATTGTGTGCAAGAACACTGATAAATTCTATTTAGAACTTTGGTTGGATATAGGTTATTATTTTTCAACTCAACACCTGGTGACAGATTTAATTCTAAAAATCAGTAGAGAAGAACTATATCTCATCACTGATGTGGATTATCACGTATTTGTAAAAAGATCTATGGGGGGGTATGTCTTTCAAGGGGACCGCGTCTTGAAAACCGATCCAACTGGGCAGAACTCTATCGATGGTGTATAATCCCATGCTGTTTTTCAAAATAAGACTTCTCTATAACCATCGGCAATGTCTCACTACTGTTTACCCTGTGGCAATTACAAAGGGCTTGAAAATCCTTGTGCCAAAGATTTTCCCGACATTGACACTGTCGAGAAGAATGTTCCACAAGGATGGTTTTTGGAAATTGACGGACTAATCCCAAGGGAGCTCCATGACTCGGTAAAAGATTTAGTTTTACCGTCTGTAAATAGACCTATGACCAAGGACTTTTTGAGTCCATACAATTTGTCTTTGATCGTGGATATGAGCGTGCATTGGACCCCTTCCAAGCACAAAACTAATTGCCGACCTGGAACCGAAACAGAATATAGTTGTACATCATTTGTTATTGCGATGGATGGTAGCCAATGGTTTCAGGGTCGCAAAGATACACAGAGCCCTGAAATTCGATCAGAAACCCTATTTGAAAACGTTTATTGACACGTTTAACAGTAAATGTTCGGAGGCAAAAAGCAAAGTTGAAAAAGAAATTTATAAGCTTATTTTAAATTCAGCCTCCGGGAAAATGTGTGAAAGCGTACGAAACAGAACTCGTTGTGACGTTGTAACTGTCCCCCGGGAATATGCTCGAATCGTTGCCGACCCCAACTTCACAACATTCACTGTCACTGACTCCAATATGGTTCTTCTACACAGAAAGAAAACAAATGTTGTTCTAAATAAAAATATTGCAGGCGGCAGTTAGATACAGAAATTTCCAAGAAACTCATGTTTTCATTCTTTTGTATTATGGAGACTATAATAAGTGTATTAATAAGTTATATATATAAGTATGTGTATGTAATAAATTATATATATAAGTGTATTATGGAGACTCTGATTTACTGCTATTAAAAGTTAAAACTGAGAATTTATTGGAAAATTTGGAAAATAGTAAACATATTAGCTCTCGGATGGATTTTACCAATTGGGAATAGTCCCTCTATCCTGATTTCGCAAAAAGTCAGGCCCCAAATCAGTTGATGATGTATTTGTCGGAGACGGGGAGCGATTTAATATCCAAAGGGGTATTTCCCAGTCTTAAGGTATAGTGTGTGGAAACTTTATTTCATTCTTTAATGTATGTATTAAATAGTGTTGATTTTTTCTATTCTCTCTTACCTTACAATCAACTGTGTGATATTATGTGTGTGCATTTAAAAAAAATACCTGTTGTTGTTGTTGTTGTAAAATGTTAATAAGAGAAAATTTGATTCGAAATTTTTGTTGATCTTGTTGTTGTTCTTGTGTTTATTTAATATCGTACTAGGTAGACTGTAGTCTAGGTGAAATTATTATTATTTATTCATTAGACAAGTATTGTTTACATTTAGTTGTAGCCCAACTGTTGCACTGCGTCAACAGTATGTATCAATTTTAAACACCGTTAAGATCGGGGAAATGTCGGGGAAAACAACACTTTTAGCTAAAATAAATAATAAATGTAATAAAATGTTTTTGGAAAAATCCAAAAAAAATTACTATTGTTATAGTGTTTGGCAAGAGTTACTTGACCAAATAAAAGCTATTGCTGCTGTTTTCAATGATTGTTGTTTTCAATTATTGATGATTGATGGACTTGATGTAATCAATAGGATTGAGGACTCAAACAGGACTCGTTGTGACGTTGTAAGTAGGCCCCAGGAATGTGCTCGAATGATTGTCGACCCCAACTTCAAAATATTCACTGTTATACACTCCAACATGGTTCTTCTACACAGAAAGAAAAGAAATTTTGCTCTAAATAAAAATATTGCAGGCGGGAGTTCGATATAAAAATTTCCAAGAAACTCATGTTGTCATTCCTTTACAATGTGTGTAAGGTACAATAGCCAAGGGAGAGGGAAGTTCAAGTGTTTTACGGAGACACGGATTCACTGTTATTAAAAGTCAAAACTGAGAATGTATTGGAAGATTTAGAAAATGGTAAACACATTAACTCTCGGATGGATGACACAAATTGGGACGAGTCCCTCTATCCTGTGTTGGTGAAACGCCAGACCCCAAATCAGTTGATGATGTTTAAGTTGGAGACGGGGAGCGATTTAATATCCAATAGGGTGTTCCCTGGTCCGAAGGTATAATGTGTGGAAACTGTTTCTCGTTTTTAAATGTATGTTGTAAATAGTGTTGATTTTTTCTATTCTCTCTTACCTTACAATCAACTGTGTGATATTGCGTGTGTGCATTTAAAAAAAATACCTGTTGTTGTTGTTGTTGTAAAGTGCTAATAAAAGAAAATATGATTCTAAATTGTTGTTGTTGTTGTTGTTGCTGTTGTCTTTATTTAATATCGTACTAGGTAGACTGTAGTCTAGGTGAAATTATTATTATTTATTCATTAGAGTATGGTTTAAAATTAGTTGTAGTCCAACTGTTGCACTGCATTAACAGCATGTATCAATTTTAAACACCATTCAGATCGGGAAAATGTCTGGGAAAACAACACTTTTAGCTAAAATAATTAAAAATTGTGATAAAATGTTTTTGGAAAAATCGAAAAAATCTAGCATTGTAATAATGTTTGGCAAGAGTTATATGACCAAATAAAATCTATTGCTGCTGTTTTCAATGATTGATGTTTTCAATTACTGATGATTGATGGACTTGATGTTTTCATTAGTATTGAGCCAAACACAAGGCTGATAATTGATCATTTAGCTGAATCCATTGAACAATAGTCTCAAGAAATGCTACAATTATTTACTGTTCGCTCACATCATGAACACATTTTCTATAACCCTAGTTCTACACAATCTGTTTCATCAGAGCAAGTGTATGAGAGCACTTACTTTGAACTTTACCTGCTGTTTTATCTACAGATTTGTTCGGAATTCCAGGTCTCTAATAACTCTCAATATACAAGTATATCCCGGCGCTCCAATTTCTACTTTCAGCGTACAGTCAGGCAACAAATAAACCCTACGGCTACATTCTGTGGGATCTTAATCGGAATACACCCGAGGATTTGCGGGTAGTCACATATATTATCGACAATAAAATTACAGTGCATCTTCCGGTGAACAGTAAAAAAGACTATTAGTTGCCATCATGACACTGAACAAACTATGTGAAAATAGACACTTATTTTCCGTTCTAAGCACTTCAAAACCACCACTTAGAAAAGCCATACTCAAAAATGGCATAGACAAAGAATTTATTAATCTAATACCTGAACTTCGTTCAGGAACATCGTTCCGCTGTACGCGACTTGGCTTGCAAAAACAAAGGAAAGATTTTAAAAGAAAAGATATTGTTCAGGTGGGCGGTAGCTTCTTTACACCTTTACTACCAATATTGCAGGTCTTGTAAAAAGTTTTCTCTAGATGGCTAAACACTAAATATTGAGCCCAATAGAACTCCTCCTTTCACCAGTCAAACACTATGAGGACAACCTAAGCAAATTCATTAATGATAATAATATTGTCGATGATAAAAAGCTAGTTTTACTTCAAGATGCACTTTGTTGCATAGACAAACATAACTCCTATCGTGAGAGATCCGTCAATGTAAGTGTCATTGACCCCAAAAAAGGCAATATATCTTTGAATTTGTTGATCTTCTTGGCCTAACATTTACATTCTAAACTCAGCATATCAACAGCTATATTGAAAGCAGTGGGAAACCCATTATTCAAAACCAGAAGAGAGTGCAGGATCTAACGACTCAAAGCTGTGGTTTTCATACGCTACTATATTTTGTTTTCAGATGTCGTGGTTAAACTTACAAGCAATTTCTCAACATTTACGTAGACAGTCCACGTCTGAATGACTTTTTGGTGGAAAATATACTCTTAGACATTTATAATATTGATTTTACAGCCCTACAAATAAAGTTTTTTAATAATGTATGTAAATTTGTTTACCAATAAAAAAAATTATATACACAATGTCTTTGTTCTCCACTTTAGATTTCTACTTTTTCTTTTGGTGTGTATAGGAAAGTGTCGATAACAACTAATGCTAGTAGATCATTTGAATTTACTGTATATTGATCTTGATTGGTTGCAGAGTCAGGGTCACATTTTCTGCAGTAAAATTTACCTTCACTCTTATTGTATCTCTTTGTATAGTCAATGATACTATTTGCATTCATATTGTAAAATTCCCGTATTCCAGTTTGCATATTCACACGAAATCCCATACAGTGTTTTCAAATGGTGAATCACATTCTGTAACAGCCAAATAAAAATCAATTGATTTATAGTCATAAGCGCCAGTGTCCTCATAACGATGACGTAGAAACCAAATTTTCATGCTACCCCAAAGTTGTATCATGGTCCAGATTCTTCTTCCCAAAATAATTTAAAACCACGACTGTGGTAAAGTGTTTTTAAGGTTTTAAGGTGAAGTTGTGGTTGTTGCCTTATTTCTCACTTTATAGGGGAGATACTTGTGATTCTAAGGTAAATAAAATTCTGTAGCGTGCTTTAAGCCATGACCTGACTAATGAGGCCTACCAGCTGGGTATATTCGAGGGTCTAAGTTTAGATTGTAGAGAGGTGGGCTATAACGCAGTACCTTTACTCAGCTAACATACACCAGTACAATATTTAATAATATATATATTCCGCTGGGACTGGTGGTCCCAGGGAGACGACATGTATAAGAAATCTACAATAAGATATAATGCAATAAGATACTTGGACACTTACAATAATCAGACAATATTTCAAGGTATTTCTAAAATCAACGGTCCAGAGATCAGTCTGGCATAAAATTAATATATCACACCCCGTTCCCATAAAATGTATCTTTTATACATTTTGTCAACCACATATTATCGGGGCCCACTGACGCACATTGCCAGGAAGTGGTGATTTCTCAATTTTCTATTAAGAATATACATGCTAGTTTATGTTCCTTATCTTAATATAAAGTGGTATTTTTAACCCTTTGTATTTGAGTCTTAATATTTTTTTTAATACCAAATTTGACTTAAGTAGAAAGCGTAACCACAATACTTTCTATTTTGAGAAGAGTTACCCCAACTATCAATATTTAACTTTTAAAACAACTTAATAGTTGTACATGGTTCACTGCTATTTTTGGGTCATTCTGTGCATACACCCTCAATATTTTTTAGGGTAATGTTTATGACCAAATAGATGCCATATCCTTTCTTCCAAGGATATCAGTTTTCGGAATGTATCCTTGTTATTCTCTTTTATCTCTTTTTCTTTTTGTATTTAGGACTATAAAATTCTCTGTTTTCACCCTAATTCTTATATGCATCTTGTTTTTTAGTTTGACCCACACCCACAGTAGCTTAAGCATTATATTAGTGTTTTTTCTTAAATTAGATTTAAAGTTATATTAGAAAATATTTGATTAATTGAGTTCAAATATAATTCCCATTAATAACTTAATTTATCTGGGTGATGTGGTTTATTTAACAGTTATCTTCCGGGTTTAGAAATGCCTTGGATAAATTATACATAACAATTTTGAATTTTAAAGTTTCACACATTTTTCCATCACAAAGCATTTTCACATGATTTTCACTAATATAAAACCATTTAGGCTAAATATCACTTTCTTTGATATTTTCTAGGCCTAATTTAAGTTCTGATTTTATCTCACTCTGTGCTGAACTGGTAGCCAAGTTCTGTAATATTGCATACAGTTCTCAAAATATTAGTTGATCAGTTATGGTTTGGATTCTGATGGTGCGAGCTGTTGGTATTCGGATACAATTAAACTGGTTTCGAAATTTTGTTACTTTCCAAAAATGCGTCAAAAACGATTGAAAAATTGATCCGAAATGATGTTACAAAAAATTTGGTTTAAAAAAATTTAAGGCTTTATCTAAAATAAATATTCACATTAGAATACAAATAAAGCATAAAGTGTTACATATATAGTAAACAGAAAGAACACTCAATTTTGTATATATAACTGCATTCTCTTTTTTTAAGCGAGAGGTTAAATACTTTTAATTAATTTTCTCTCTTTTTACTTTAGACATAATATACCGCTTAAATAGAGATTTTATGTTTCTTGATGGCAATTTGTTGCATCATCCTTTTCAAACTTAATATAGAATTATTATTCACTTTACGGATTCTTACATTCTAAAAAAAATATTTATACGTTGACTACAAGTTAAAAAGGTTATATATATATAACATTGAATCACTAGTTAAAACTTTAAGTTACTTCTAAAAATAAAAACCCTGTATATACACGAGCATTGTATAATAAACTTACACAAGCATTGTGGAGTTACAAAACTTGGATACAACTTTCCCACCGCTGCCACCACCTTTGGTATACTGTTTTAAGGTTTTAGGGTGAAGTTGTGGCTGTTGCCTTATTTCTCCCTTTATAGGGGAGGTACTTGTGGTCCTAAGGTAAATCAACTTTGATAGCGTGCCTTAGGCTACAACTGGACTAATGAGGCGTACCAGCTGGGAATATTGAAGGGATTAAATTTAGATTGTAGATGGGTTGGCTATAACACAATACCTTTATTCAGCTAACATGCATCAGTACAGGTTTTGATAATATATATATATTCCGCTGGGGCTGGTGGTCCCAGTTAGACGACATGTATAAAAAATCTACAATAAGATATAATACAAGAAGATACTTAGACACTTACAATAATCTGACAATATTCCAAGGTATTTCTAAATCAACAGAACAGAGGTCAGTCCGGCATAAAATTAGTATACCACGCCCCGTTCACATAAAATGTATCTTTATACATTTCGTCAACCACACCAACGCACATTGCTAGGAAGTGGTGATTTTTCAATTTCCTATTAAGCATACACATGCCAAGATGTGATCCTTATCTTAATAAAAAGTGGAATTTCTAAACTTATGTATTTGCGTCTTAATATTTTACTAAATTCCAAATTTGACTTAATTAGAAAGCGTCACCAGACGATGATACCAGTCTCGTAGAAAGAAACCAAAATCTTGTTTAGAGTTCTTTCCAATCATACCAGGATAAGTATTCTCCCACTGATCACATTTGTCATAGTGACAATTGGAGCATAGATGTCCTCTAAGGTGAGATTCACAAATCTCATATGTAATTTACATGGATTGCATAATTTACACTTTTCATAATACTGATCAATAATTGTACAATTCTCACATGAAAAAAACTGTACAGGGTATACATACATAGTGGACATGTATAGAACATTTTTTTCCAATGTTAACTCTCTCACAGATAAAATGCAACTAATCTACGATTGGTAAATTCAGAGAGGGAGCGAGAGAGAGAGGAGTAACTACGTGACATTAAAAAACCTATTTTTAACAAGGTCTGCTCTCTCTCTCTCTCTCTCTCTCTCTCTCTCTCTCTCTCTCTCTCTCTTTCTCTCTCTCTCTCTTATCTAGGTAGAATCTAAGGCAGTGTATTCAAAAGTAAATCCAAGATATTATTTTGCTTTGTTTCAATTAATATATCAATAACTTGAGTAAATACATTTGAGACACGTCGTAGATGCTGCATACAATAGTCCAATGATGTTGAATCAGTTAGTTTTCTTTGAGAAAACATTGTCTAGTTTTCATTGAGAAAATAACTTCCTATTTTGAGAAGAGTTACCTCAACTCTCAATATTTAACATTTAAAACAACTTAATAGTTGTACATGGTTAATATTTACATTAATATTTACTGTACATGTACATTAATATGTACATGGTTAATATCTAAAATTAATATTTACATTAGAATACAAATAAAGCATAAAGTGTTACATATACAGTAAACAAAAAAAACACACAATTTTGTATATATAACTACATTCCCTTTTTTTAAGCAAGAGGTTAATTACTTTTAATTACTTTTCTCACTTTTACTTTAGACATAATAAACCGCTTAAACAGAAACTTTATGTTTCTTGATGGCAATTTGTTGCATCCTCCTTTTCAAACTTAATATAGAATTATTAATCACTTTACGGATTATTACATTCTAAAAAAAATATTTATACGTTAACTAGAAGTCAGAAAGGTTATATATATAACATTAAATCACTACTTAAAACTTAAAGTTATTTCTAAAAATAAAAACACAGTATATACACGAGCATTGTGTATTAAACTTACACAATCATTGTGAAGTCACAAAACTTAGATACAACTTTCCCACCGCTGCCACCACCTTTGGTATAGTGTTTTAAGGTTTTAGGGTGAAGTTGTGGCTGTTGCCTTATTTCTCCCTTTATAGGGGAGGTACTTGTGGTCCTAAGGTAAATCAACTTTGGTAGCGTGCCTTAGGCTATGACTGGACTAATGAGGCGTACCAGCTGGGAATATTGAAGGGATTAAATTTAGATTGTAGATAGGTTGGCTATAACACAATACCTTTATTTAGCTAAGATACCAGTACAGGGTTTGATAATATATATATATATTCCGCTGGACTGGTGGTCCCGTGGGGACGACATGTATAAAAAATCTACAATAAGATATAATACAAGAAGATACTTAGACGCTTACAATAATCTGACAATATTCCAAGGTATTTCTAAATCAACAGAACAGAGGTCAGTCCGGCTTAAAATTAGTATATCACGCCCCGTTCACATAAAATGTATCTTTATACATTTCGTCAACCACACCAACACACATTGCTAGGAAGTGGTGATTTCTCAATTTCCTATTAAGCATACACATGCCAAGGTGTGCTCTTTATCTTAATAAAAAGTGGAATTTCTAAACTTATGTATTTGCGTCTTAATATTTTACTAAATTCCAAATTTGACTTAATTAGAAAGCGTCACCACACGACGATACCAGTCTCTTAAAAACAAACTAAAATCTCGTTTAGGGTTCTTTCCAGACATACCAGGATAGGTGTTCTCCCACTGACCACATTTATCATAGTGACAATTGGAGCACAGGTTTCTTGTAGGATAATAGTCACAAATCTCATATGTAATTTACATGGATTGTATAATTTACACTTTTCATAATACTGATCAATAATTGTACAATTCTCACATGATGACAAACTGTCAAGGGTATACATACATAGTGGACATGTATAGAACATTTTTTTCCAATGTTAACTCTCTCACAGCTAAAATGCAACTAATCTACGATTGGTAAATTCAGAGAGAGAGAGGAGTAACTACGTGATGTTACAAAAGCTATTCTAAACAGGATCTCCTCTCTCTCTCTCTCTCTCTCTCTCTCTCTCTCATCTAGATAGAATCTAAGGCAGTGTGTTCAAAAGTAAATCCAAGGTATTATTTTGCTTTGTTTCAATTGATATATCAATAACTTGAGTAAATGCATTTGAGTCACGTCGTAGATGTTGCATACAATAGTCCAATGATGGAGAATCAGTTAGTTTTCTTTGAGAAAATATTGTCCTTCGGAGATATGACTCCAGAAAATCATCATCTAGAATCAAACGTTTTTCCATAGCCGCAAGATTCAACATGATTCTCTCTTTCTCAAATTCATTCATTTTTCAATCCTAACACTCTCACTGCTGACTTTAGACTAACCAGGATTTGTTCTACTTCAGGAATATTCACTAACCTACTTAAAAAAATCTAGCAAGAAAAAAGAGAACATTTTCTATTTCGAAACAATTTTAATTTGTTTGTGTATAATTAAAACAATAATATACATATATATTACACGTACTATTACTTATATAACTTATTCTCCTCAATATGTTTCACAATTGCATTTAAAGCAGTTTGAAGTCTATATATATGCACTATATCAACTTTCGCAGCGAAGCAGAATCGTTCCTCCAGTTTAAATTTACGCAATGATATCACATATTTTGCATACACATCATCCCATTCAAGACATATTCGAGATCCTCTTGTAATTTCTACTTCTATGTTCGATACTCTTGTGTTTGTATCATTGCTGCTGCTACCGGCTCCACTATCAACTTCTATGAGTGTAAACATACCACTCATTATTGCAAATATATATCTTGGCAAACAAAGGCGAGTATAAACAAACTGTTCTCTCTCTTTGAATTCTATTCTCTCACTAATATGAATTATGCTGAAAATCCGTCCATATATTATTTGTGGTTGCTATGAGCAGTTTTTAAGGCCTCTTGGTTATTTTTAGTCATCCATATTTGGACTCCCGTTATCGTCATAAGGCTATTCTTAGATCTAGGTTCAGAATATAGAGTAAAGTCATTCTGGCTAGAGTCCAATTGTCCTCCAAATATGGATTTCCATTAGTATTCGAAAGGCCTTTACTACTGATATCTTACTTTCAGTTTGGGCCTTATGGAGAGATATTCAGTTTTGATGAGACATATCATCAGAAAGTATGGATTCGTTTTTTTCTATTATGACCAGAATTGTCTAATTTAAGTACAGGAAAGGTCAGTTCCTAAAAATATTCTAGTCTACCTCCTCCAAAAATAATGAAAATCATTTCAAAGTAATTATCATTTGACTGATCTTGCCACTTTGGCAATTTCTGTGCTTTCATCCTCCTTGATTGACAGACTAGCCGAGAAAAGGCAACTACATTTCAGTGTCTTATAGAAGCAATTAGGTTAAAGTTAGGTCATAGTTAGGCGTCGTACGTATTTTTTCTTTTACATTTTTATTTTTTTGCTTAGTATTAAGTCAATTTTGTCAAGTGAAAGACAATTTTTAGCGATACTGTGCACTTTGTATAGCCCTATTAAATTTTGAATTACGACCCACGAGCATAAATTAGATTTGATTTATTGAACTCGAATAGATATTTTGTTTGATTATGTCAATCATTTATATCTGTTGAATCAATAAGTTGTTACTTAATTAAATTCTAAGATAGTTGAAGTGCTAAATATTGGCAAAAAAAAGGAACAGGATATGGCTCAACTTGAAGAGTGGTCAAGTCCACCCTGATTGTCTGAAGGAGAAATATTTTCCCACGGAAGACTAGCCTTACCCAACCATATGCGTATTGCCCCTGCGTTACCTAGTCTAAGGAGTAAGAAACCACCTGAAAATGCTGCATCTACTGAGAATGATGATTTCTTTGGACTGGAAATCATAACATCAGGGAGAAACCTGGATTGCGAGGAGCTGAGGTGTTCCTGCTGGCTTGTGAATATTACATATCTCTTAAAGAATTACGAGACAAAGGTCATCCGGCATATGCAAGTTTACAGTTGTAACTTTCGGGGTTCCCATTAGGCCAAAAAAGGGTGTTGAATAACGAGTTTTGTCGGATTAGATAAACTAAAACTCCTATTTATTTGTGCTCATTATATTGTAAATTCACGATCGAAAAATCGGCTAAAACTTGGATTTACTTTAAATTTCAAATTAATAGCTTGCCTCACTAGTAGAGGTAAAATTCTATTTTTTGAGCTTTGTATATTTTGGAAAGTCGTTGAGCTAGGTGAATGAAAATCTCGGAAATACATCCAGGACCTTAATTTTCTCACAAGAAGAAACTTTGAAGCCCTTTCCTCAACCCCTTCTCCTTTCAGAGGTTACTGAACTTTGATGACATGTAAAAACCTTTGTGTTACAAAAATGAAAGCTAATGAAATAAATGTTCTGCTTAAGTCAGACACAAACAAATTCGTTCTTTGCTCAATACAAATTTATAAGGTTTTGAGGGTCTATAAATATGTTCCTTGGAAAACATCCTTGATATAGCTTTAAATTCTGCTGAAATAACAGGAATTACATTTTCAAAAACTAAAGCCAATGAAAAAAGAGATTGAAAACTTAAACTAAACGCAAAACAGTGGATTTATCAGAATTTTGACGGGTATGAAGTCTTCTAACCCCCCCCCCGTCCTAAAAGGTGGACGTATTATCTTGGCATACCTTCCGGGATAGATTTCTGGTCCTCATACAAGAAGTGTTATCTTGTTTCTTGACCGAGCCCTCTTCCCTCCTGTATTCGTCCCCTCGTCTTCTGGAAACAAAGTCTAGGAACTTAACCATGGAGGTAGGGCTCGAAATGGTAAATGAAAAGGACTGCCCTTCCCAAACCAAGGGATAATGACAGTAAAATTAAAAAAAATAAGTCATTTGGTATCATAAAGGTACTATTTAGTACTTTAGTAGTGCTATAAAGGTACTTTATAGTACTATGTAAAGGTAACTTAGAGTACCGTAAACGTAAAAATGTACTAAAAAACTGATCTATTGATGCTTGAATTATGCAAGTTCATCTTAGTTTTGACAATATTTTGGAAAGAAACTAAATTTCATCTGGGGAGAGGGGGGGGGGGAAGAAAACAAAGGTCTGGGAGGGACAGTTGCCCCCTGCCCCATATCAAACTATGCCCCTGGTTTCCTTCAAACTTACCATCGGTTTTTCATGTTTATATATTTATGGTGTCCCAGCTAATTCCCCACTGTATTTTTCAAACGTAGTTAAAAATCTTAGAACGATTGTCAACGGTAAACCCAAAGAAAAAACGCGATTTTGAATTCGACTTTCAAAGAAAATCGCCAAGTTGTTCGTGTATTTATAGTGTCCAAATAATTTCCCGCTCCCCTACCCAAAGAAAATACTTTGTATTCGACTTTCAATGATTTTTTGTAGTTGTTTGCATATTAACATTTATCTGGCTAATGCCCCCCCCCCCCCCGGATGATTCCCTCCATAGACGGTAACCCCTCGTAAAAGTATCCCTGCGTACAAAATTTCGCTCATTTGATAAAATTACCAGTTCAATCGAAATACCTTCTCTTGTACTTTTTTCTTCCGTCAAAATGTGATGTATTCGTATATCAAACGTGCTTTAATTCATTCATTAGCAAATGTCAACGTTTCTTACTTGTTAACCCCCAAATTCCGGATTGATCTTGATAACTAAGCCCCCTGGAGAGGCGCTAATTGAAGCTTTGTCCTTTGACAAATTCACCGACAAGAGACCCGGAAAATCGAGCAATCACCCTAAGGATAATTGAATCGGGTGATTTTCACAGTGTTCAGTTGAATGGGATTGGTTCGAATGGATTCGAGGTTAAACAAAGTTTTTGAACTGAGTTTAATGAAGCTTGACTTGAACAAAAGTTAGGCTAAAAAGGTTGTGGTGAATTGAGCTGAGTTACGCTGTCACCCAAAGAAAGACTTTTGAACTTTCAAAGTTGGGTCAAGTTTCGTTTACTTAATTTTTGATCAGAATGGAGAACGGACGGTGTAATTTAAAAATACCCCAGCGTAAAAGTGAATACAACTCAGATTACTCTCCATTTTACCACTCTAACATACTGATTTTATATACTATTAAATAAAAAAAAACAAGTTTTTTAAACTGAAAGTAAGGAGCGACATTAAAACTTAAAACGAACAGAAATTATTCCGTATATGAAAGGGGCTGTCCCCTCCTCAACGCCTTGCTCTTTACGCTAAAGGTTTTCATTGTTTTAAAACATAAAGTTGTGAGACAAACTTTAGCGTAAAGAGCAAGGCGTTGAGGAGGGGACAGCCCCTTTTATATACGGAATATTTTCTGTTCGTTTTAATTTTTAATGTCGCTCCTTACTTTCAGTTTAAAAAACTTGTTTTTTTTAATTTAATTTCTGATCGTTTTTTAGTTAATGCAGCTTTTATTTGCATAAAAATTTTACTTTTCTTTTGCTAAATGGATGTGAACTTTGCCTCTCACAACTTTATTTTTTAAAACAATAAAAAACTTTAGCGTAAAGAGCGAGGCGTTGAGGAGGGGACAGCCCCTTTCATATACGGAATAATTTCTGTTCGTTTTAAGTTTTAATGTCGCTCCTTACTTTCAGTTTAAAAAACTTGTTTTTTTATTCCGTATATGAAAGGGGCTGTCCCCCTCAACGCCTCGCTCTTTACGCTAAATTTTTTTATTGTTTTAAAAAATAAAGTTGTGAGACAGAGTCAAATTTTAGCGTAAAGAGCGAGGTGTAGTGGAGGGGAAATCCGCTTTCATATACAGAATAATTTCTGTTCCTTTTTAAGTTTTATTGTCGCTTCTTACTTTCAGTTTAAAAAACATGTTTTTTTTATTTAATTTTTGATCGTTTTTTAGTTAATGCAGCTTTTATTTGCATGAAAATTTTACTTTTCTTTTGCTAAGTGGATATCTTTACAAATTAACTTACGTAACTAACTTCTATATTCGTATATTTTTCTTCTGGCAAAAAATACAAAGTTGCAGATTTTTGAAGATATGAGCTTGAAACCTATGTAATAGGGTTTTCTGATACGCTGAATCTGACGGTGTGATTTTCATTAAAATTCTTTCACTTGTAGAGGATGTTTCCCCCCTCTTTAAAAAAATTGATTAAACATTCTCAGGCTAGTAGCCTTTGATAAGTAACACTAAACTTAATAAAATTTATATATTTAGTATCAGAATTATAAACACATTCTTTTGATACATTTATTGAAATCAAAATTCTGTTTTTCAAAGTTTCGATTACTATTGAGCCTTATCGCTTGTTTTTTTATTGTTTTTTTTATTACGTATATGTTATTACGTATATGAGGGGGTTCTCCCCTTAGTCAATACCACGCTCTTTACGTTAAAATTTAAAAAAAAAAATTTATTCACAAACCCCTGAATCACAAAGGCCGTTTAATTAGAATAGATAGCTCTTTTGATAGCACTAAAAAAACTGTAGCGTAAAGAGCGAGGTATTGACTTGGGGGAGAACCCCCTCATATACGTTATAATTTCTGTTCGTTTTAAGTTCTAATATTCCTTCTTACATTTCAGTTGAAAAAACTTGTTTTTTTTTATTTAATTTCGGATCGTTTTTTAAATAATCCTTGGAAATCCGGCGCCCCCTTCATCGAAATGCCCCTTACCCCAAAGAAACATCCTCCAAGGACATATTCTCCAGAGTAACCCCCTCCTCTAGCCCCCCCCCTCCTCCAGAAAAAATCCTTCCTGAAAATGGTTGTATACTTCCCAATAACCAATAAATAATGCTGGCAAGTCCGGCGCCCCCTTCATGGCAATTTCCCTCCCCCCATGAAAACTTCCTTCATGAACAGATCCTCCAACATAACCCCCGACCCACCCTTCCCTCCCACTACCAGAAAAAAACATCCTGAAGACTTCTGTATACTTCCGAATAACCAATACTATATGTTAACATTGGGTAAAGTTCATATCTTTTAGCCCTCCCTCTGGGTACTTCGGGGGATTAAGTCATCCCAAAAGACATATTTATCATATTTTCGACCATGCTGAACAAAATGGCTATCTCAAAATTTTAATCGGGTGACTTTGGTAAAAAAAAATTAGCGTGGGAGGGGGCCTAGTTGCCCTCCATTTTTTTTGGTCACTTAAAAAGGGCACTAGAACTTTTAATTTCGATTCCAATGAGCCCTCCCACGATATTCTAGGACCACTGGGTCGATACGATTACCCCTGGAAAAAAAAATACAAACAAATAAACACGCATCCGTGATCTTTCTTCTGGCAAAAAATGCAAAATTCCACATTTTTGCAGATAGGAGCTTGAAAACTCTACAGTAGGGTTCTCTGATACGCTGAATATGATGTTGTGGTTTTCATTAAGGTTCTATAGTTTTTAGGGGATGTTTCCCCCTTTTTTTGAAAATCAGCCAAATATTCTCAGGCGCGTCACTTTTGATGGGTAGCACTAAACTTGATGAAAGTTATATATTTGAAATCAGCATTGAAATTTGATTCTTTTGCTATATCTATTGGTATCAAAAACCCGTTTTCTAGAGTTTTGGTTACCATTGAGCCGGGTCGCTCCTTACTTACAGTTCGTTACCACGAACTGTTTGACAATAACATTCCTTTTACCTATAGTATAGCTATCGCTACAGCAAAAAAAAAAAAAAAAAAAAAACTGAAACAACACAGAAGCCTTATACAGACGCCAGGCCACTAACTAAATACTTTTTAGCAGTTTGGAGCTAATCGGGTGATTGCTTGTGGATTTTTTTGCGTGCCGGTTAAAATGGTTATCTTAGGATTAGAAAAACAATACAAGAATAAACACTAATACGTCCTAACAAATAATTAAATAAAAGAAACAAGTTTTTTAAACTGAAAGTAAGGAGCGACATTAAAACTTAAAACGAACAGAAATTATTCCGTATATGAAAGGGCTGTCCCTCTTCAACGCCTCGCTCTTTACGCTAAAGTTTGACTCTGTCTCACAACTTTATTTTTTAAAACAATAAAAAACTTTAGCGTAAAGAGCGAGGCGTTGAGGAGGGGACAGCCCCTTTCATATACGGAATAAATTTCGTATACGGAATCAGTTTAAAAAACTTGTTTTTTTATTTAAAATTTATTTAAATAAAAAAAATTTATTTAAATAAAAAAACATGTTTTTTAAACTGAAAGTAAGGAGCGACATTAAAACCTAAGCGAACAGAAATTATTCCGTATATGAAAGGGGCTGTCCCCTCCTCAATGCCTCGCTCTTTACGCTAAAGTTTGAGTCTGTCTCACAACTTTATTTTTAATACAATAACAAACTTCAGCGTAAAGAGCGATGCGTTGAGGAGGGGACAGTCCCTTTTATATACGGAATAATTTCTGTTCGCGTTTTAAGTTTTAATGTTGCTCCTTATTTTCAGTTTAAAAAACTTTTTTTTTTATTTAAATAATTTTTTTTATTTAAATAAATTTAAAAAAATAAAGTTGTGAGACAGAGTCAAACTTTAGCGTAAAGAGCGAGACGTTGAGGAGGGGACAGCCCCTTTCGTATACGGAATAATTTCTGTTCGTTTTAAGTTTTAATGTCACTCCTTGCTTTCAGTTTAAAAAACTTGTTTTTTTTATTTAATTTCTGATCGTTTTTTAGTTAATGCAGCTTTTATTTTGGCTCGCCGTCATTGAATAAGTAAACAAAACTTGCATAAAAATTTTACTTTTCTTTTGCTAAATGGCTGTCTCTAAATTTGGTTCTGACGTAATTTACAAATTAACTTACGTAACGAACTTCTATATTCGTATATTTTGCTTCTGGCAAAAAATACAAAGTTGCAGATTTTTACAGATATGAGCTTGAAACCTATGTTATAGGGTTTTCTGATACGCTCAATCTGACGGTGTGATTCTCATTAAAATTTTTTCACTTTTAGGGGATGTTTCCCCCCTCTTTAAAAAATCAGGTAAATTTTCTCAGGCTCGTAGCCTTTGATGAGTAATACTAAACTTAATAAAATTCATATATTTAGAATCAGCATTATAAGCCCATTCTTTTGATACATTTATTGACAACAAAGTTCCGTTTTTAAAAGTTTCGATTACTATTGAGCCGTATCGCTTGTTTTTTTTTTTGTTACGTATATGTTGGGGTTCTCCCCTTAGTCAATACCACGCTCTTTACGTTAAAATTAAAAAAAAAATTAATTCACAAACCCCTTAATCACAAAGGCCGTTTAATTAGAATAGATAGCTCTTAGAATATAAAAAAAAATTGTGGCTTAACGAGTATGTTATGGAATTGGGGGAGAACAGCATCATATACGTAATAATTTCGTTTAATTTTGAGTTATAACGTTGATACTTACTTTCATTTGAAAAAACTTGTGATTTTAAATTAAATTTCTTATTGTTTTTTAAGTAATGCTTTGAAATACCCCTTCATAGACATGTCCCTTCCCCCCCAGACACATCCTCTACGGAAAAAATTTCCCGAGTAACTGGGTCAATACGATTACCCCTGGGGAAAAAAAACAAATAAACACGCACCCGTGATCTTTCTTCTGGCAAAAAATGCAAAATTCCACATTTTTATAGATAGGAGCTTGAAACCTCTACAGTAGGGTTCTCTGATACGCTGAATATGATGGTGTGAATTTCATTAAGGATCTATAACTTTTAGGGGGTCTTTCCCCTTTTTTTGAAAATCAGCCAAATTTTCTCAGGCAAGTAACTTTTGGTGGGTTAGATTAAACTTGATGAAACTTATATATTTGAAATCAGAGTTAAAATTTGATTCTTTTGATGTATATATTGGTACCAAAATTCCGTTTTTTAGAGTTTCGGTTATCATTGAGCCGAGTCGCTCCTTGCTTACAATTCGTTACCACGAACTGTTTGATAGCTGTCTGCTTGTATCTTTCCCACTATAGGAAAATTTAACAGAATTTATAAAGCAGTTTAGCAGAAAAGAGTATTTACTTTCTCCCTTACGACCTTTCATGCTAGTAGATTTTGACTAAAGGGTACAAAGCTCGACCCTTGAAAGAGAGCAGTTCCGAAAAAAGCCCTACGTACGAGGTTAAAGTATATTCAGGAATGCTTTTGATTTATACATTGCTAACTCTTACTAGCTTCCACAGGCTAATATACAATAGGATAAGCTTATTTAGCTAAAGCAATCTAATAAATTGTAACGGCAGAATATCTATCAAATTTTGTTTGAAGTGCTTAGCTAGAGCTTAAATTTGGGGTTTCATTAGTGTTGGAAGAAAAGTGTACTGATTAGAATATGGGTTCAGGCAACCCTGTCAATTTTACATTAAAATATTGTCTGTTAACACATTTTTAATTACTTAGATAAGGAAGTGAAGGATACTTTCCAATTATACAAGATATTTTCAATATTTATATATGGAAGTAAGAAGTAAGTCATACTATCTCACTTGTTGTACGCTTCTCAAGTGAATTTAATCGGCATTCGGACTTTTCTGACTATCTGTATACCTTGTTCTCATAGTCTTAGCAATATACTAAGGCTTTTAGTGAAGAATAGTACGCAAAAAAGAAAATGGCAAACCCAAAATTTGGAAGGGTTTAGTCTATTTTAGACAAATGCAGATGATTTCATAAGCATTAGCATTAGCTAATTAATTAGCATTAGCATTAGCCCCTGGAACCCTTTAATTTCCTTAATGAAGAGTATACCTTACGCCAAAGCCCAGGGGCGTTCCGAGTGGGGGGGGGGCAGCGAGGGGAGCCGCTCCCCCTTCAAATTTTTCGACATTCGGTAAAATTTTCGCCGAAGGCGAAAATTTCGGCCCAAATTTTACAAAATTGGCCGAAATTTTGCGAAATTCTTGATTTCTTCAGAAAATTTGGCATAAATCATGTAGGGATTCAGTAAAATTTACAAAGATTGCCCCCCGAATAAAACGAGCCTCGGGACACCCCTGCCAAAGCCATTTCAATCTTAGCTAGTTACTATTTGCTGGGTACCAACTATTTTTGCTCTTAGAGATAGAATGATAACTGCTTGTTTTTTGCTAGTCCTTAGATTTTTCTAAACGCTGTCAGCTTGTAAAACGATAAACAAGTCAGACGAATTTGTCAGGCAGTAAGAAACTAAATTGTGTTTCCTGTCATGGGTAAATGTTCTTTTTTAATATAAAAAAAGATTGAAGGAGCTGCTGGTTTTCTAAAGAAGGAAAACAAAAATAAATTGGTGTTCTGAAAGATGCAACTTAAACAAGAATAGCAAAAACTAGGTCAATATGTTTCAGTTTGTCTGTCAGTGAATTTCTCAAACTTAAGGAAAGAAGAGTAAATAAGAAGTAAATGTTTCAGGCTAATAAATGAACTAATTACGCAGTTATCGATCTAAAACTGATTTAAAGCGGCAAGTCTATATTACACAAAAGGATTAAAAAAGTATAGAACTTCTAAAATGCATTTTAGGACATTTTACATTTAAAACGTTCGAAACACATCTCTTAGCAGTGTTTTTTGTTGGAGTAGTAAGTGGAAGTTGCGCTTTTTAGCAACATTTTGTTACACAGACTTGACAAAAATTGATGTTCTTATAGGAATATGATGGATTGGCGCCCATTAGCTGAACTTTAGGGGGGGCTTACTTGGTCTAATCGGCACTTCCAATGCTGCATTATAGTATTTTAAAACAAAAACATATAAAATATATAGTAGCATCATTCAGCCAGAGGGGGGCTAGAGCACCCCTCTGCCCCCCTCCCCCAATATGGGCACCCATGATTTGAAGTTCTTGTTTTGGTGGGAACAGAATAAAAATATTCCAAGTGTTCCATTAAAAAGCTAAATATCTGAATGTTCAGGGAGTGGATATATTTAAGTTGTGGTAGAAAGCGAAAGACCTAGTAAATTGGAAAATAATGAGGGCTGTTCAATCAACTGGGTTTTTAGCATAGGTCTTTTCAGATTTACTTCCATTGCGTCAAATCGTGCTGCACAAATCCTTGTCTTATTAAGCAAAATATAAATCGATATAGAAAAGGCCTTATCATGCTTTTTTTCACCATGAAATACTTGAAATCAAATAGTAATCATTATTTGTGTTGTAATACTACGGTTTTGTCCTGTTTTTTCCTCTTTTTTTGGTTTTTCTTATGGCATCAATTTCATTTTATAGTGAGACAGAGGTAAGCTTCAAACCTTCACAGTTTTATGGAAAGTTTGGATCCCCGACCAAAGTGGTGAAATGATATTAGCTTTTGCAAAAGTATGTAAAATTTATGTCAGGGGTGTAAAAGAACGGTTGCTTGTAGTTCAGAGTTTTCAAGTTAAAGTTTGTTTCAAAAATATGTCTAAAAATAGTAAATAAATAAGTTACATATGAAAAAAAAACATTTCCTTATAGGTCCAAAAGTGTTACCGTCTTCTTCAATGGGCCATTTTAACTTTTGATCAGTGCTACTTATTTTTTGTGTTTGGGACTGAAACAGAGGAATATCATCACAAATATTTTCAAAACTTTAATAGTCTGTCGTTGCTAAGGATAAGTTTTTTTGAAAGTGCATTACATTTATTTGTCTTTGCTCAAAAGTAAAATTTTCAAAATTTTAATTCCATTAATTTTTAATGAAATTTAGTTCACATCTTAATTAAAAAAAATGGTAATTTCAAAAATTTCCGTTATGAAATTTTCTAGGATGGTGCAAAAATGACACAAGTCATGATTTGATGCAAGGAATAGCTGGAGAAACAAATCGGCCCCATATCCCCGTCACCGCCCATCCACCATTGGTAGTTTAGCATAAAGGTAAATTATGTTGCCCTTGTTTGAAGTTGAATGATGGAGTAGTTTTTGTATATATTATCGCAGACACAAAATGAGTGTCTGGCTCTCAAATCTCCTCTCCCTTCTCCTCCTAGTCCTAATTCTTACAAGGAATGGCTGGAAGGCTGAAACTCCATTGATTAAGAATGATGCAATTTTTTTCAATCTGTATGATTATACAACCAAAGTAAAACTTCAGAATATATAGCGATAATCTTTTGGTGATAAATTGATAATGCGGAATCAAAAATAGGGATAATCTAGTGAACAGTAATAGAAAAAGTGAAAATTTAGTATACAAAATGTAGGCAAATCTGAAGAATCTAAGTTATAAATGCCAAGCAAAAGAATTTTGAAATCTAAAGGTGTGGAAATGTGAAATTTACTGACGTTCTTTAATTTGTGTAAGCATTGACTTTTTAGTGTCTGAGAAATATGAAAACGTGAAATTTGTATTTTCTTGAAAAATTAAAGGATTTCTCTTGGTAAATTCAGGGATTTTAAATTAAATTTACTGAAAAGATGTCTTGTCTACCTTGAGTTTCTTGTCGGAGTTTCACATATTAAAACCGAGTGGATTGGATTTGTCATACATTGAGTTTATTGCGTGTCCCTTGTTATTTCGTTACAATTTTTGTTGTTAATTTTTTGTTTTATGAATTTGGGTAGACAGAGATATGAGTGTGTTATAGCTTGTTTGAACAGTTATTTCTTTTAAGTTGTTGTTTTGAATTTCTCCGTATTCCCTGCGTTGGTTTTCTTGTATTAAGTGGAATGGCATGGATTTCGGCGTACTGATATTTCTTTTTTGAATTGCGGTACGTCAGTTTCTTGTTTTACGACTTTTGCCCAGCTTGAGTTTCCTATATTGAGTGGAGAGTGCTGGATTTTCTGTATGACGTTAGCAGGTTTGAACTGTTAAGGTTTTATTTGTCTGGCTTTTGTTTTCCGTGATGGGGTAATTTTCTTTGATAGTTCTGTAATTTTATTGTATATTTTGACTTTTCCGTTTTGTGTCGAATGGGTTTAAATTGTAATATATCGAGTTGTGCTACGTCAATTTCTCGCTATACGACTTTTGCCCAGCTTGAGTTTCTCATATTATGTGGAGAGTGCTTAATTTTCTGTATGACGTTAGCACGATTGAGCGTTTTATTTGTGACTTGTCTAATTTTTTGGCCTGTGACGGGGTATTTTTTTTTATAGTTCTGTAATTGTGGGCTATAGCATATGTTCAGTTTCTTGTTTAAAGTCGAATAGGTTTAATTTGTAATATATTGAGCTGTTGTACGTCAATTTCTCGTTTTACCATTTTGCCCAGCTTGAGTTTTCCATATGGAGTGGAGAATGTTGAATTTCTGTATGAACGTTAGCATATTTGAGCTGTTTATTTGTGGTTTGTCTAGCTTTTGTTGTCCGTGATGGAGTAATTTTCTTTGTTAGTTCTGTAATTTTATTGTTAATGTTGAGTTTCCCGTTTTAAATCTTACGTGTTTTATTGAGTTTGTCTCTAGTGGATTGGTTTGCTCGATAAGGTCATATTTTAGTTGTCTTTCCTGACTTTTTCATGGTGCCTCTACGTTTTCCATATTGATAGGAAAGGGTTGAATTTCATGTACAGTTTTTGAAGGCTCATGTTGTTTTCTTACGATTTTTGTCTTACTCGTTTTGTCTGTGACAGGATAACTTCCTTTATTAGTTTTGTAACTTTCTTTCCTCTGTTGAGTTTTCCGAATTTAGTGGAGTGATGTGAATTTCTGATATGTTGGGTTTGTTTTGTATTTCTTGAATTTCTTTTTTTTTTAATTTAGTAAGTTAATTTTTAGTTTTATGAGTTTTGCCTAGCTCGAATCTCCCGTAATAAATGGAAGCCTTGAATCTCCTTTATAAGCTTTCCGGGTTTGAGTTGACTTTTATTTTGTTGTGCTGTGTCATTTCATAAGCTGACTTTTTGTTGAGACATATATAAAATCTTGTTCTTGGTTAACTCGCTTCCTTCAGATGAGATGTCTCTGTTTACTTTGCCTGTGACATGTGTTGTTTTTTATTTGTATTAATTTGACGTTTTTTGTGGGCCTGGGTAAAAGTGGTTTTAAGAATTTCTTGTATGAAAGCGTAAGCTTTCACCATGTTTTGTTTGCTTTAAGTTTAATTAATCTAGCAACTGAAATAATGAATTGTATTTCTGAAGATTCTGTGGCAGTTGTAGTATGTTCAAAGTCACCATACTTTTGGTTCTTTCTTTAATTAAATAAAAAAAACAAGTTTTTTAAACTGAAAGTAAGGAGCGACATTAAAACTTAAAACGAACAGAAATTATTCCGTATATGGAAGGGGCTGTCCCCTCCTCAACGCCTCGCTCTTTTTTTGGTCACTTAAAAAGGGCACTAGAACTTTTAATTTCCGTTCCAATGAGCCCTCTTACGATATTCTAGGAGCACTGGGTCAATACGATTACCCCTGGGGAAAAGAAAAAAACAAAAACAAATAAACACGCACCCGTGATCTTTCTTCTGGCAAAAAAATGCAAAATTCCACATTTTTGTAGATAGGAGCTTGAAACCTCTGCAGTAGGGTTATCTGATACGCTGAATATGATAGTGTGAATTTCATTAAGGTTCTATATTTTTTTTAGGGGGTCTTTCCCCCTTTTTTCGAAAATCAGCCAAATTTTCTCAGGCGCGTAACTTTTGATGGGTAATATTAAACTTAATGAAAATTATATTTTTGAAATCAGAATTAAAATCTGATTCTTTTGATGTATCTATTGGTACCAAAATTCCGTTTTTTAGAGTTTCGGTTACCATTGAGCCGGGTCGCTCCTTACTTACAGTTCGTTACCACGAACTGTTTGATTTTTGTTTCTTAATTGGTGGTTCTGTGTTTTTTGCTAGCTTGAGGTGTTTGGGGTGTCATGATTTGCGGCATTTAGGTTTTGAGTAAGCTTAAATTGTGCTTTGTTGAGTTTCCAGTATTCTGTGTGTTGAATTTTTTTCTGTTAATATTAGTACTTAAGAGTGGAAAAGAAAGAGGAAATATGTTTAAGGTTGTTAAAGTCTTCGGGGAGATGTTTAAGGGAGTCAAGGGGTCTTCACATAATTAAAATTCTTTGACATCATAGGCAGCACAATAGTGCTACCTAAGTAAAGAGTGACGAGTATTCCATGTATTATTTATTTTTCTTCCTTTTCCCATTCCCTCTCTTACGGAAGGAGTTATAATAAAAACTTCGAAAGGGGCTCATTCAATTGGATATTGAAAGTTCTAGTGCCCTTTTCAAGAGTCAAAATTGATTGGAGGGCAACCAACTCCTTCATCTACGACCCTTTTTTCTACTCCCCTGAAGACACCTGATCAGAATTTTGAGACAGTCCCTGTTACTAGAAACAGTTTAAAGTTCCAATAATTATGTCTCTGGGGATTACAGGACCCCCACAGCCCTTGGGACGCGGGTTTTAGGCTATACAAGTTGCCCATTATTTTAATCTACATTTTGCTATTGAGAAAGGGGGCCTTGTTTAACCTAGGGGCTCCAAGAAGGCTAAGGGTATTAAGGTGAAACTCTCTGGCAATGTTCAACCAGAGCAGACCATACATACATTCAGGTCGTCAAAAGAGAGTATCATCAATATCTCATGAACTGATTAGGATACTAAATTGAAACTTTAAGGGTACGCTGAGGGGGATAACTAATAAAAGACGCTATGTTCTACAAGTTTTAGGGTATGTTGAAGGGGAAGCTGGACTAACCAATGACACTATGTGTATAGCAGTACTACTAATTTTACTACTGCTGCTACTACTACTGCTAATACTGCTACTACTACTACTACTACTACTACTATTACTACTACTGCTCGTGCAATTGCTACTACTACTATTGCTACTGCTACTACTACTACTACCACTACTACTACTACTACTACAATTATTACGAATATTTTAAAACTATCACTATTACTACTATTACTACTACGATTATTGAGCTAGATCATGAAAGTTTAGGTGCATCCAGGATGTCAAAATGGTATAGATGCAATACCCCAGGAACAGTACAAGGTATTAAAATGAAACTTTCAGTATAGTTGAAGGGTATGTAAAACAATAAGGGAAAGACATTATATATGCCCAAACAGTCAAATGGACGTCCGTGCAATATCAAGGAATAGCTAAGGGTATCACACTGGAACTTTCAAGGCATGGTTGGGGATCTTGAACTAAATCAATAGACACAATATGGATCCGTGGTTGTTAAAACGGTGCAGTTTACTCAAGTAACTCAAGAATGGCTAAAGGAATTAAGTTGAAAATTTCAGAACAATGCTGAGGAATAAGGTCTATTAATATTTGTCTTTGTTTCTATAACTATTATTAAAATTTTTTCCAAAATGCAAATTGCATGTCATTATTGATTCGTAAGAACAAAAATCGAAAAATCTTTCACAAACTTTTATTTATTAACAAATGAAAAACAATGCAAAATAAAAACGAATTGAAATTTATTAATATAAATGTTTTCCACAATAGAAAATTATCTAAGAAAAGTGAAGACACACCTTAAAGTAAAGATGAGCAAAAATAAGGTCAAGTAGTAATTTAAATGTAAAAAAAACAACATGAATCACCATAAAACAAAGTGAAACATGAGAGGGAAATAAATTACAATAAATAGTGAATTTAAACTTATAATGAACAGAAAATGCCACAAAGAGGAATAGGGCTAACACCCCTATACCTTTTAAAGTCAAGAACATCATTTGTACTTTACTAAAAACAAAATACATTTAAATGTTTCCTCTTGTATAACGTTAATAAATGCAAAATTGCTGAACCTTTCAGAAATGAATATCAACATAAGATTTGACCGTCTACATTTCATTAGTTTTTACAATAATCTTGGTTACAATGACTACTTTTCTTTCTTGTATTTTGTTGATGTTACAGCAAGTAAAAAGACACAGCTCAAAATAAAAATTGTTTACCATAAAGCACCTATGACGTTCTGGTCTTTAGAAAGCACGCGACAGGTTTGTATCGATTCATCCTGTTGCTTGTCTTCTAAAGGCAGATTAATGTGAACTTCTTTTTCCGCTCCGCCCCCCCCCCCCCACAGTAATTGCATTTGCTTTAATTACATTAAAGACCATACATGTTCTAACGCACAAACCCTTTGAAACATTTAAATTACACATTAGAAGCATTATCATAATGTTCTTTAGTTTTAAGTTACGGTGTGTCAAATCATAAATTTTATTTAAATTCAGAAATTCTGGTGCAAACTAAATTCACGCCAATTAAATTCTGTCTTGAATTAAATTCTGGCGTGAATTAAATTTCTCCTTCAAGTTTATCCTTCAAAGACTCGTAACTTTTATTGGACGTGTATTTTCCTGGGAGGCGATCTCTGCAATAATTTTAGTTATTTTCTTAGCAGTGCTATAATAATGCACGTTCCTTCATTCCATTTTAATTTGGTTTGTAAGGCAGTTTCCAAACATATCTGAAATTAAATTACAACTGGAAATAATATCTTCAGGTAATTAGATTTCAAGTAATTTTTGGGAAAATTTTTATTGATGCTCTATAATTTTAATTCAGTACGATCGACTAAAAAATTTATTTCTGATTTCTCCTAAATTATCCTGATTTACGCAATTTTTATTTTTTTAATGAGAATTTCTCACAATGTTATGAATGAACCTTGTGACGACCTCATAGGACCATATAGGTTTGATATGATTACCCCTTTTTTTCTCAATTTTGGAATAATGAGTTTTTCGAAACTATAGATCTATCTTGGTGGTTTTTTCAGGCCAGAAAATATATATACACGTTATTGGGCGTTAAGCATAGAAACAACACATACTTTATTACATGCGAAAGCGTTGAATCATCTATACCCCACACCACATGGCACAATCAAAATGAGCTACATATGTGAAGGTTATAGCCTCAGTGCAGGCACATGGCACAATCAAAATGAGCTACATATGTGAAGGTTATAGCCTCAGTGCAGGCACATGGCACAATCAAAATGAGCTACATATGTGAAGGTTATAGCCTCAGTGCAGCAGTATACTGATTTACATTATTCTCCATTTTTAGCATCCTCATGTAACTTTTGGCGTAGATATTTTGGTCTAACAATATTTACTTCAACAGATGCACTTAGAGGATATGCAAGTCGTTTGTTAACAGCTTCATCAGGGTTTAAAAACATTCGGCCAAATGAAGTTGGTTCGAAATTACCTTGAGGAGTTTGTGTAGGATGTGTTTTTAGTGATTTTTTATGTTGCCTAGTGATTTTCTTCTAGCTAGTGATTTATAGTAATTGTTGTTCTAAATCTATTGAATTTTCCTAAATCTTGTGATTTTTCAAAATAAAGCGCGTAGATTCATGATTCTATCGAATAAATCATACAATAATCTAATTAATAAAAAAACGCAAAATACTGATTCAGTACACTTCCTAATATGTTCCAGATTAGCATTTCTGCAACTATGCGTCTTTACCGCCTTTGAAACTTCCGATTTTCCATAATATGTCCATATCAGATATAGACCTCAGGGCGTCATCACCAAGATAATAGGTGAACTTAGTAAATCGCTAAATTGTAAAAATGTTCGTTACTTCCTATTTCACAATATTTGCTAAGGTCCACTTTTGTCTTCATATTTATGGTAGGTTTTCTATATAATCTACCAATTCTAAATTAGATTTGCTTGACCTAAAACTTTTGAAAGTGGAGTGGACGGGGGATGCGACTACACCCTCTCAACTGCAAATAGAACGGAATTAAAGTCATTGAAAAATAAGAAGGTAGATATAGATTAAAAATAGGACTTAGTGCTTTTATAATAGGATTTTTAATATAACTAGATAGATTAAATCGATTGTAGTTTTATGATTGAAGTCGGTTGGGAGTAAGGGAGGGGGTATCTACTCCGCGAATTGTCTAATTGTTTTAATTTTTACTTCTAATATCTAATCGAAACTCCAACAATTCTCCAAATTCGCTTATTTGTAACTGAAACACCTTTCAAGTGCAGTTAATATCTTATTCTTTAAGTTTTTGTATTTTTGTGCTAACATATCAATCAGTTTGTAGTAATGAACTGCAAAACTAGAACGACAATATTAACCGACACTCTAGAAACGGAATTTTGATATCAATCGTTATATCATCGATTTATTATGTTGATTCAAAACATATGAAATTCAATAAGCCTAGTTTTATTTATGAAAAGCTACAAAAGTAAGAAAATGTGCCTGAAAGAGGTAGGAAACACCCACTAAAGTTAAAGAATTTTAATTAAAATCAAACAACTAAATTTGGCGTATGAGAGAACCCCGCCTTAGCGGTTTCAAGCCCTTATCTGAAAAAATGCTGCATTTTGTATTATTTGCCAGAAGAGAAATCGTGGTTGCGTATTAATTTCTTGTTTTACTTTCCAGGCTCGATAGTATCAAACCAACGGTCCTAGAACATCGGAAGAGGGATCATTTGATCGGAAATGAAAATTTCTGGTGTCTCTTTTATTTGAAAAAAAGATCGGAAGGCTACTAGACCCCCCTACCGCCTCTCTTATTTTACCAAAAATTGTTCAATCAAAAGTTTGAGATAGCCATTTTGTTTAGCGTACGGTAGTTGAAAGGTTCAAAACTATGCCTTTAGATTTAGCACGACCCACGTAGGTCCTGAGGATAGGTCTGGGAATGAAAGTAAGCTAAGGATAACTTACTAAGGATAATAAGGATAATGTATGGTCTAAAAAACCAGTTTCATAGCCATAAAGACAAATACCAGGTGACATAATGTATCGGACTTGTATAACTTGGGTTATATCTTTGCAAATTAGGGGGTTAGGTAAGGTTAGGTTAAGTTAGTTTACTTTAATCCCCCCTTAATGCAAATATAAAAGCAAATTATATTATTATATAAACTAAAGTAATATATTTTCATCACATTTTTACATATTTCGTTAGGACTAACATAACTTTACTTCTTAGTTGTGTTCCGCATAATTAACAAGTACCTCTTTTTTTTGTTAAATAAGCAATAAGACCGATACTTATCGAAATTTGCGAAGGGTGTGATAATTTTTTTCCAATGAAAATGTATAAAGGACCTTTTCAAAATTTTCGCTGGTGTCCCAGTAATTATACCAGCTCAACTAAAGTAAAAATAAAATATTTTCCATATTTTTTGGAAAAATACTAAGGTTTTGAATCGACAAGGAAAACAAAAAATCAAAAGGACAAAACAAATATTTCGATTAGATCACAGAAAACCAATTTTCAGTAATGGGGTTATAGGCCAATGGTAAAAATTCCGGAAAATACAAAGAGGAAACAAGGATATTGTTCTATTTTCTGTATAAAGAAGCAAAAAGGCATTTTTGAAAATTTCAAAGGTAGTTTTTGCTTAAAAAAAAAACAGAACAGCAATTTAAAGGTATTTTTCCACATCTAGGGGGAATTTTACCTCTTTCTTGTATGCCTGAATAGAATATGGTAAAGCAATGAAACAATTACTAATTAAAATTTATAAAAGGTATTATAATTCTAGTGATTTTTAGTGATTTCTATTCAATAATCTAGTGATTTTTAGTTATTTCTATTCAATAATCTAGTGATTTTTGTGCTAATTTAATGAGTTTTTTCAAGAACCTAGTGATTTATTTTTTCACCGGGTGGCAACCGTGGGGTGATGTCATAAAAAAAGGCAAATCAGTTCAAGTGGAAACTCTGTGGGTGATAATACAATTCAACGTTGCAAGCAGCAATTTCCAAATGAATCACCTTTATTTGCCACTCTTTCCTCAAGAAACGGAGGGTTCTACAATGAATACGTATTACTTTCAAGGGCCCCAGTGGCTTGTGCTTAATACTTGAGTAGTTTCCGGCATCTTTGTATATTAGTTTATATTTTTAGTTTATATTATTAGTTCATATATTAGTAAAATTTTTCTTATTCTTAGTGAATATGGAGGGAAGGAAGTAGACATTTCCCACTTTTTTCAAACAAAAAAGTTGTGTCAAAACTTTTTTGTTTTATCAAAACGCATTTATCCGCTCTTCATTTATTATGAATTGTCATAGACTTTAAGACCTGTTTAATGTTTTAAAAAAAGTCATTTTCCTCCATTCTCTCTTTTTTTGTTCCACCTGCTCTTCCCCTTGCTTTATTTTTGAGCTTAGATTTTTTTTTACCTTTTTTTCTCGCCTTAAAAAAAAACATTGTGTATACTTATAGCAAAATATTTTGTTAAGGCATATTTTAGAGTAGGAAATGAAAATGGTATAGATATGGCTGTCATGTTTTTTTCTTTTAGAAAAATAACTTTTGTAATGACATTTTAGTTTTACGTGACTTAGGATTTTTTCAAGACTTAGATTAATTTTTCGCATGTCTCTAAAAGACAGTGCATACACATTATATGAAAAATTTCTTTTTAAATCAAAATTTTTTCAAGTTTGAAACATAATTTCGTTTCCTTATTGTGATTTTTTTGGTCAATTTGTCATCATTTTTTTGACAATCATTCTTCGTATACTTTCTTTCTTGTGCATAGACAGTGATGTAACATAAGCCCATAACATTTATTATTCTAGGTGAATACAGATATATCACGACCCAACAAAAAGATCAAGGACTCAAGTGAAGAATCAAATGAATAGTGAATTCAACTATGAAGCATTTGTACAGGAAGATAGGTATATATTAAGAGATGAGAATAACATACAACTCGCTGACCATTTGAATCTTTCTATATCACATGGCTTATTGGACACGGTCAAAGGCATTCAAAATTCATTTGTTAATACATAGGAATCCGTTTTCCCCCTTAACAAACAGTGCAATTCCAATTGTTTTGAATTCACGTCAGATGGGCCCAGTTTATGCAACGTTGACCAACTCTTCTTTTGAAAACATAATAAAAGGTTCAGCTTCTTCACTTTCTCTTGCTCTATCTTTCTCTTTCGCTCTATTGTGTGTGCTTTAACAAAATTTCTAATTTATTGTGGTTGTTTTAAAATTATATGAATGCAAATCCAATTTCGACAAAAATAAATTTTTCACGGGTGTAATATATATAACTCTGTGGCTGTGACATGACCCCCCACTCCTTCCTAAAAAAAAAAATTAATTTGCTCATTTTAGTTTCAGGGGGAAACGTCAACATCAAATCCCTTCCCTGGACCACCAGGACTGCAGATTATACGTAAAAATTATCCTATATAAAGCAGGCCAGTCATTGCAAGATGATGTTAATGAAGGTACGTCACCTATTTTCCCCCTGGACTTTGAGATTGGTTCAGAGGAGGTAAAGAAGCTAATGGAAATTATCGGTAGTGATGTTTCCGAAGTCATCATTGATTAAAATTTTGTAATCAAACTTTTCCACACAGTTGTGAGCAAAGGGAGGGTGCATAAATGAGGCTGATTACTGCAAGTCGTATTTGTCAAGTGACGTGCTCACCCTCTTTGACATTTTGTGCAAAAGTACGGACAAAATTTACGAGACATTTGGTCTCCATCTTGGCTAATATTTTTCCACTCCACACCTAGTCATAGACCTCAGCCTAAACATTAGCTGGGAAAAAATTGGGCTCATCACCAACATTGACAAACACCTTTTCGTCAAAAGGTCGTTGAGCTGTGGATACGTACTACAGTGGAATTGTTTCTTGAAAACTGATCCCACTGGTACGGAGATGAGAGATAAGTCGGGAGCAATATTCCTTGACATGAATACTCTCTGTGCCTAGGCTATGTCTCACTGCGCTCTATTATGTGGCAATTATATATGCCTCAACGACTTCTACGGCTCTGAATTTTCTGACATTGCCAGTATACAAGAGAATGGGGTTGTTAGTGTTTTTTTTTTGAAAATAATGGAGAGATAACACTGGAGCTTCATGATTTGGCGAAAGATTTTGTTTTTCCATGCATTAATTGACTGGTGTCCAGGGAACTCTCTATGTCCTCGCAACAGATCTTTTGTGGAGGCGGTGGGTACCATAAATTTGACATCTTAAAAAGAAAAATATTGCAAACCTTCTACCGAAAAAAATATATTGTTGGAAATCATGTAATGTAAAAATAGGTGTGCACAAATGGTTTCAATGTAACAAAGATTCGTAGAGCCTTTCAGTTCAATCAAAAGCCATACGTGACGAAGTTTATAACTTTTTGCCGAAAAGGATTCTGAAGCAAAACCAAAGGTCGAAAAAGTAACCTGTAAACTTGTTTCAAAATTTGGCCTTTGGTAGACTGTACAAAAGTGTTTACAATAGGGGTCGTTGTGACGTTGTAACCGATCCCGAACATTTTGTTCGAATTATTGCCGACCCCAAATGCATATCTTTGACAGTAATCGGCCAAGATGTGGTACTATTGAATAGAAAAAAAGGAAAAATTTCACCGAATAAATATATTGCTGCGGGTAGTGCCATTTTAGAAATTTCTAAAAAGTTCATGTTAGAATTAACTAGAATATGGTTAGGGTACAGTGGCCGGGGGAGGGACAAGTAGAGGTCTTCTATGGGGTCGCAGATTCTCAACTTTTAAAAGTCAAAACAGAAAACCTATTTTATGATTTGGCGAACGGTGAGATCATCAGTCTCCGGATGGATTAAAACAATTAGGACAGGGAAGTCTGTTCAGAGCTCATCAAACGCCGGGCTACAAGTCAACTTTTATTTTTTAAGTGAGAGGCGGCAAGCAACATGATTTCCTGGGGTATGTTTGAGAGTCACAAGGTTTACTTTTTGCTGAAACACAACGAGGAGATCAACAAACGATGTAAAGGTTCGTCCGCTCACTTTGCAGAAAATAATTTTCACATGGAAACCTACCAGAATTGTACTGTCGAAAATACAGCTCCACGAACGAAACTATAGACAATTCGCTCTTTAAATCTTAGACATTTTACAGTAAATGTTTAAAAGAATGCAATGAATTTGTCTTCCAACAAGGTTTATGTTTCTAAAAAGGGTTTAAACACTCTTCTCCTTGGAGTGCTAAATAGCTTCCGACCAAGATGAGTGTGTTTGCCATAGGAAAGGTCACGGTATGAGTAAATTTCTTTAAAAATATCTCCCAATCTTGAGGGACAGGGGAAAAAATGGGCTTCGTAGTGGCGTTAGTCCGGAGGCGAAGGGGGGACAGCCTCCACAAAAAAAACTTATAGCAGATATTTCTTGTTGTTGTTTTATTAAAGTGGAACTTTTTTAATGTTTTTCTGTAGATACACAAGATCTTTTTCTTATAATTAATTTTTTTTTTGTTATATTAAAAACTGTTTGATTTTAACTCAATTGTTTTGTTGTTGTTATGTTTGTTTTAGTGAAGTGTAACTTTTTTAAAGTACTTCTGAATAAACACAAGTTGTTTTCATTTTTGATTATTTAAATTTTTTAACAAACTTAAAAAGCTCTTTTATTTTAGCGTTTTTTTTTTATTTTTGATTTTTCTTCTGTATACAATTTTGAAAACATTTAATATAGTAAAGGTTTTGATTTTAACTCGGTTCCTGTTGTCCATTGAACAGAGACACCAAGCAACATATAGATTAAGTTTATAACACCATTCCGAAATTTTCTCTGTGGGCCATCGAGGCATAAAACAAAACTTTTGATGAAAATAATTCAAATTCTGGGCCAAATATTGGTTTAGGAGGGAATAGTCAAACATCAATACAAAGAAAATATTATTACTTTAGTGTCTGGCAAGATTCATACGATCGGATAAAGGCTATTAAACCCCGAGTTAAATTTATCAAAGAATAGGATGCTTTATTCAATTCAACTGAATCAAACTCCCATCGTATTATTGATGATTTAGCCGAATTGAAAGAGCCAATGCCTGAGGAAATGAATCAGTTTTTCACAGTACGTTCTAACCTTGAAGATATTTCTGTTACCATTGTACTACAAAGCTTGCTTCATGAGAGTAAATATGTGGAAACTCTTGCACTGAACTGTTTTCATTACTTTATGTACAAATTTGTTCGTGACTCAAGTTCCCTTATAACTTTAAACAAATAAATTTATCCGTGCCAGCCTAAATTCTCTTTCAGCTTAAAACCAGGCTACAGGCACACCCTATGGGTACCATTGTTATTGACCTTCATCAAGACGCAGCTGAAGAACTACGTGTGAATAGTAATATATTTGATCGTGAAATAACTGTATTACTCCCGGTGGGTGATAGGAAAAGACGTTGTTTGAAACTATACATTTATCTGCAGGCAAGTTGAACTGCCAGATGCTATTAGGAAGCATACTAGACAACATTAACCCATTGTCAGTGCCCTGTTCAAGATGAAAAATATTCAAAACAAGAAAAGATAACATTTAGTTCTGGCAGGGGAAATTTTGTTCACATTTGTATAGCCAATAATTGCTGGTCATAATAGCAATCTCTTTCTTTCTCCATTTCTGTCATAAGAAAAAAATGGCTAAATCATATAAATTTAATGCAATTGATGAGGGTCTACTACTACAAACCTTTAACGAAAAAAACAAACTTGCAAACCACTACATTTCCTTAACAATAGCAGCATACCTGACGATCAGAATTTTTTTGATTTTTCAAATGGCACTTTGTCGTGTTGACAGACAAAAACCATATCGAACTGATTCTATTTGTGTTGTAAATATTGCACATAAGGAATCATTGCAAGAGCCAAATAATTCAATTTCAAAAGGACCTATGTTGTTGTCGTCATCATTGGAAAGTCACTTATTAAAATTAGTAGATTTGTTACCAGTCTCCTATCGGGAGCAGAGTAAAAGTTTAATTGAAGAGTGATATTGAAATTGATACTAAAACTAATCAAATCACTCTAGGTAGCAATACTTAAAATATCATAACCTAATAATTTATTTTGTCTCAAATCATAAGAAAATTCTATCCATTGACACAAATCTTCTGAAATGTTTACACACATCAAACTTCCCCAAGCACTTGTGATTGACAAAAAGTTCTTAAAGGAATTAATGCAATGGACATCAGTAAATTAAAATGATGATTGAAAAAAGATGACTCTAAAAAGTTAATAATGACGAAAAGTACGCCTAAATCAAGATACAGCAGCAGCAGTGAAGATTTAACTCTAGAGATTAGGAGAAAGATTTTCGCCACCGTTAGCATACAAAAAAATAACATAGGAATTGCATTAACAAGGAATTAATGCAATGGACATCAGTAAATTAAAATGATGATTGAAAAAAGATGACTCTAAAAAGTTAATAATGACGAAAAGTACGCCTAAATCAAGATACAGCAGCAGCAGTGAAGATTTAACTCTAGAGATTAGGAGAAAGATTTTCGCCACCGTTAGCATACAAAAAAATAACATACATGGTGGTAGTACGCATTTACGTTCAAAATGGATGAAACTCTTAAACGTATCTATGCAAATGCTTTGGAGATGTGAAGTCTAAATGCACCCAATACACTTGCTTATGCTAGGAATACCAACAGGGTGTAGCAAAAGACTATTTACAAAATGAGCCTAGCTAAACTCTTCAGGGAAATCGTAGACTTCGCACCAATCAATATCGAAAAACTAAGGCCATCTACCCCCTGCAAATCATGCAAGCTGATCTTATGAATCTGGATGAGATGCAACAACGGTACAGTAAACCCTCTGAGTATATTCTATTTGCGATTACATCTTTATTCACTATTCCTTTGTCTGTCCATTATCATCTAAGTATGGCGAGGAGATTGTAATTGCTCTAGAAACAATGCTTGACCAAGATTCCTATAGAAAAATTAAGACGAACCAAGGAAGTTAATTTATCAATCCACATGTAAAGAAAGTTCTACTAATATATGGTAAAGAGTTGTATCATAGTCATATTTCAATTAAGACTGCATTTGCCGAATGTCTGATTAAAACAGTCCTTCTACTCTACTTCACTTGTGTATACTCAAAAATTCTGCTGCTTTTATTGTCCTGGATAAAATAATACGAGGTTAAAATCAATTTCGTCACCGTTCTCTATCCAAACCTTACTCCTCTTGAGGTTCGTTACGGCAATGACAACAATACACTGGGCATGTGTCTCAAACAATACTCCAATGGAAGTGAAATAAAAGGTAAGTTCTTTGTCGGTGATATGGTTTGAATGAATCACACAAGCAATATTTTTGAAATAGGGAACTACTTATGGTCCACTGAGCTTTCTAAAGTGTCAAAAGTCCTGGATACTAAACTTCTGACCTATCGACTAAGAGATATAAAAAATTATGAGGTTTTGGGGACATTTTATGACTACGAATTCCAAAAATTAAAGACAGTGCAGTTTCTCAAATTTAAAAGTATTAAAAACTCGAACACGGGGAGGTAAGAAACAGTAGTTAGTTTGCTGGCTTGGGTTTAACCCTGAATTTGATTCTTGGATAGCTGCTGATGACGTACACAGCAATTTCAGCTTCTAAAGGTGATACCAGACATTTATGCCCAATATTCCCCATATACTCTACGGTGATTTGAATAAAACAAGTCATTTGTAGACTAAAATCTCTCCCACTATTAAACTTGATGGTATATATAATCCGTCCAACCTTTCAAGGAAGAATGAAAAGATCTCATCTTGGCTCAATACATCCCCTCTCTCTCCATCTGTAGCGTTCCATGACTTCGCTAATGTAGACATTCAATCATTCTCAGTGGTAGACATTCAATATGCTGTTGAGAAATTGAAAAACCACAAAGCCCCTGGCATCTCTGGAATCTCCGCGGAACTCCTTACGAATGTTGACGTCACTATCCTGCTATGGCTCCAAATGCTAATCAATGCAATACGGGACTCGGAGATCATCTAGAAAGACTGGCGTACAGGAGTGATTCTCCCACTGTGGAAGAGAAAAGGTTCCAAGAGGGAGAGTAATAACTTTAGAGGGATAACGCTCCCCTGACTATGAGGCACACTTTTTTCTATGGCTTTGTTGCAGCAATGCTTTGCACGCCTCTGACGAAAGCACAGAACAAAGCAGGCTGGTTTTATGCCTGGCTGATCAATGATATAGCAAACTTTCTCTGTGAGACAAATCATTGAGAAGTTGAACGAATTCCAGCACCAGACTGTCCACCACCAGCTACAACAAATCTTTCTGCCTCATCACTACAGAACTGGGATTTGGGCAAAAATTTCAAGGAAAGTCTTAAGGTAAATATTAGATTTTCAGCAAGAGCTATTGGCAAATAATTACAACCTCAGCAAAAATGTAAGGGCTGAAAAAATGTGCGTGGCAGTCATATAATCCTTAGTTTTTACCAAGGTGAGAAGCGAAAACCATCATTTTCAGCAATAACAGCAACTTGCTCCGAAAAGAGAAAGTAGCAAGACAAAAAAGAAGAGTAACAGCAAAAAAAAATTACTAGATCAAAGAATATTTTTATTCGTACGATGAATTTTCTTCCCCACAGAGAATCACATCCGTCGATCACTTTATCATTCAATCTATTCAATAATGTTGATGTCAGTTTCAAGCACAGGCTCTATGAACAATTTCATCCTAAACAACCCCTGTCAGAAAATGTATACTTTCAAGTATTTTCCATTGAAGATTATTTCATTGATTTATTATTCAATTTAATTGATTTAAATGTTATGGTGAAGAAGAAGTTCGAAAATCAAACTTCTATCTCTACCAAATGTCTATCTTATGAAAGCTGTATCCTACAAAATTTTTCAAACAAATTTATGGAGATACTAACGATATATTGGTGAACAATAGCAACAATTTATTGAACTACGCTAGCTACCTAAAATTTTTGTTGATGACTCCAAAGTCATACAAGGAATTGAGTTTTTGAAATAAAATGTAGTGGAAAATACCCTCTCCTACCTGTGTAATACTGATTTCAGTGCTAAGAATAAAGTGTTCTAAGAATATTTGCAAATTTGTTTATTAATAAAAAATATATGTACAGAAAACTTTTTTTTCATTTTCTTGAATAGCTTTTCTTTATATTTCTTCTTCTATTTCACGTAAATGCTCATCATCATTTTGGATAACAGCTAGCAATGGTAAATCATTTGAATTCATTGTGTATTAACCATCTAGCGAAAAGTCAGGATCCCATTTCCTACAATAAAGTGTACTTTCACTCTTATTTTATCTCTCTGTAAAGTCAATGACACCTTTTCAATCATATTGTGAAATTAACGTGTTTTGATGTGCTAATTTGATTCAATATCACACAGAAAACCCTCAATAGAGCAATCACTGTCCGTAACTGCCAAATAAAAATCTGTAGGCTTACAATTTCTTCTAAACTATTTTCTTCACAACTATGACGTAGAAACCACACTCTCTTGTTTTTTCAACAGTTGAAGCGTGGACCAAATTATTCCTCCCAAAACAATTCAAATCTGAGACAATACCGTTCTTATGAAAAAAACTAAAAGTCCGTCTAAAGTTTTTTCATATCGTACCGGGATAGGCATTTTCCCACTGAATATAGTGACAGTTGGAGCATAGGAATCCTCTGACATGACAATCATAAACTTCTTCAACACAAGATTTACAATCCACAGGAATATGACTATACAGCAAGATGACCTTGCTACATAGCAGTGACATAATTTCTTATGCATATTCTCGTGAAGGGTTTTATAAGTACCTTTTATTTGTTTCCAATATATTTTAGGCTAGTAAAATTTAGTCTTCATTCAAATGGTTCCACAGCGATTATAAATGTTGATGCAATAAATTAATACGGTTTTGTAATTATAACTAAAGAGATTAGGTGGCAAACACTGCGTAATAAATAGAGTCAAGTTGTTTTTATTATAAAAATATAAAAAGAATAGAAGCTATGTTTTGTACCCTGTAATGCAGTTTTGTGTCGCAGTTGTTGCATTTTTGCTAAATTTTGGTATATTTAAGACTTTGGAAAATACTATTTTGAAAAAAAATCAATGAGTTTCATTGAAAAACTTAGACCAACAAAGTCACCCCTTCCATTGCTGGACTGACGACTATAGTTTTTAATTGACGGCGGAGCAATGAAACAGTAACGTTACTCTTAGAAAACTTTAGTCATATAAATCGAGCGAATGTTGCTATATCTTTATCTGTTGTCTAAGTTTTGGTAAGCTAAGTGCCAAATTACTTCTGCTATTATAAATTACTTCTTTGTTCTGATAAAATTTAATAGGAGGAACTTGAAATGAATATTTTACAGAAATGAACTTGAAAACTGAAATAAAGCCGTTTTTACCTCCTGATGTTTCACATGTCATTGTTAAAGAACCATTCTCTTCAATAAAAATAGTTTTATCAGTGTGGATTTGTGATTCAAACGACAATATCGGCTGTCTTGGAGGATCTGAAAAATCGGAAATTACCATCTATTACCTAAATAGGTTTAAAATATAGGCCTAGTTTTATAATAAACAATAAAAGTTTCATTCCTTTATTAAACTGTTACTTCTTTTACAGACTGAACCAATTAAATGGTTTTCGCACTATCCTGAGTAACACCTTGCCATACCTTGACAGATATTTGTATTTTTTAAGTCTTTAGCTCGATAGTGGTCATGAATCAAGTGAGCGAAATAGCAAAAATAAATATATTATATTTTGTTATTTTGAGTAATGTACGAAGAAATTAAGGAAAATTTTTGATTTTCAGGAGATAGGACCTTGAAGCCCTCCCCTGCGTACATCTCTTCCTCAAATATTTCAAAAGAAAGATTAGAAGACGCAACAAAAGTTGGTTTATATTTACTTCTGTTACTTTTTTGCAAGTTGGACACAAAATTTGGATAAGGGGCTTCAAACGGGTAACCCGTCGTCCTGGATACAGCTCTGGGCATCCTAATCTAAAATAATGAACCCTGAAAACCTCATTTTTTGGAATATGCATTTCAGTTTGTTTAAAATGTTTCACTTTACAAATGTTCAAAATTTTGCTGGTGACCTGAAGATGGTAAACAATGAAATCGGTTTGTCCACCTTTTTTCACTTTTATTCTTAGTTATCCTGATCTAAAGCAATGCTCTTGCCAATATTATTTTTTTTCAGTTTTTGTTTTGCATGTTTTCTTATTTACATCAAACACAACTATTTAATTGAAGGTAGTTTCCTTACTTGCATGGAATTTCTTAATAGAATAGGTACTAAACAAAATGTATAAAGAACCGTAATGTACAAATAGGTAAACAGCCATCAGATGCCTTATAAGAATCGTGGAAATTAATGGTGGTAATGGAGAAACAGACCTAGATAGTCGGTTTTACTTGCTTCAAAAATTTTGAGAAACCTCTATTGGTGGCATGGCAGAAAAAGTTAAGTCTGTTTTGTGAATTAACCTGTCTGTGATTTCTTATTGTCATTGTTATGTTAATTTTAAAAAAATTACTATTTAGAAAATTCGAGCAAATACCTACAGTGAAATCTATCTTTTTTAGGTTAGGAATAAAACTCTGGGAGTTTTGCTGAGCTATGGCTAGAGTCAAATGAAGGATAAATTTTCTATTCTAGATCATTTTGGATTTCTCAGATCTGTAGTAGTTGACTTTTAAGGAGAGAAAGGTGGCCATGAGAATATAAATATACTCAAAAAACCAGACAAATTTTTTGTCTCCGAGTTATCCTAGTTTGAAGGATAAGTTTTTCTATGTTGACCTGTAGAATAGCTTTCATCCTATTTTAAACTCTATCTTTAAATTTTAACCTTAAACCATGTTTTACGTACTTGGGCTCATAGCATTTCCTTGCCAACAATGGGCACGGCAATGTGAGGATCAATTTTTTAAAAACATTTTATCTAATAGATTTTATCTCAGGAATTACATCTCTTTGTACGATATATGACCCTCTAACTGTTTTCGATATTTCTTTGGTGGGGTTATCACACAACAAGGCATAACTTCACGTAACATATGGGCACGAGTCATCAATTGAGTTAAAATAGCCTTATCTTGGATAGTTTTTTTGAGATTTTTTTTAAAAATATTTGGTTCTAATAATTCGTTTCAAAATCCAAGTCTTTACTTTCAGGTATTTTTTGTATCTTAGTTACGTCAGTTTCATTGTGACATAATGTGTTTGAATGTTACTTTACTTACCTAGGTAGGTAGGTAAAAGTGCCTTGGTAGGACTTCTTTTCGGTGGCATATAGCCTTATGTAGGCCAAAACTGTTGTATTCTAGGAACTTTCCCAAAACTAACACTTGTTTAGGCTTTCGTACAATCCATTTAGCTACTTCAAAAGTGTGGTAGAAATTTATTGTTTCTGTGATAGTTCTTATGTGATAGTTCGCAGTTTAAAAAAAAAAAATAGCTCTTATTGGGGATAACTTTTAAATCCTGCACTTTGCTAAGAAAAGAAGCTTGAAACCCAACACTTTCGGGCTTATAGACATTTGAATATTTTGGTAAATTTTTTGATCAATATTATGTCTTCTCTACGTAATATTCACTCCCCCATTTTTTTAGGAATTCTGATTTTGCTTACTGATAAGTTCTGATGGGTAAATTCAAACTTAATATATTTTACTTTTTATGAATCAGCAGAAATAGCACATCCTTTTGATACATCTGTTATGTCATGCTTTTTTTTGTTTTTTAGCGTTTCGTTCTCGGTTGTCAAGGGTTGTCTTTCTCCTCTATTCACTCGGTTTTATCAGAATTTTTTGCTACAGTTTCTGAACGAAGTGTAAATTTTTTTTAGACGAGAACTTACCTAAGACAGTCAAGTTATGTCTTATATGAATTGTAGGATCCTTAGCATAGTCAATTCTGCATCGATAAATCCCGGAGTCATTTTCAGAGGCATTGAAGACATATAAATCACCTGCAAATGTTTTACTACTGTCAATCCTGAACCGGGGAGTATTGAGTTCTTCGGTGACTCTAGTTTTCAGGTTATCAGTATTTAAGCTAAAAGAAATACGCAAAGTATAAGAAAAAATTATTTGATAAAAAGAAACTATGCAACCAATGGAAGGCGATGCTCTGACTGTTCTAATCTGAACTAAACTTAGCTCAAATTAATTAAACTTAGATTAATTGACTTAGATCAGTTCTGAATCTTGTCTAAACATTTACTAGGACTGAATTTGGATTCATCGGATTTCTAAGATTTGCATTAGCGATATTCTGGTGTTAGCCAAATATCATTGTAGGACTTATTGATTTTATTTTATGTTATGGAAGATTTATAAAAATCATGAAAAATAGAAATGACAAGTACCCCCCAATATGATCAAAATTAGAGTGAGTATCTTTTAAAAGAAAATAAGAGGATACCCCAAATTTCCATTATTTATAACTTATAACAGCTTCACTGGCTTAAGAATAAAAAGATCTAACGAGATTCAAGAGTATGAATTAAAACACTTTTTCATTTTACGTGACAAGGCCAATAATGTTTTGTGTTATTTTAGTAACTTTTATTATGTTGAATGCTTTTTTTTCGTAAAGTAGCCTAAATAAAACAAATAGTATTGTCTTATCAAATATATTTGTTATAAGTAATATCAAATAAATGACTGTGCCAATTCGAAACAGGGGGGGGGGCTGTTGACTTATTTATTGGCTTAATTTGACAGGGTGTTAATTAAATGTAGAAAAAATAATTTGTTATAAGCAATTTGTGCATCTATTGAAGAAAAACTTCCAAGTAATTCGCTTTTTTAGCCCTAAATACAACAGTCTAAAAATAAATTAAAGATAAAATCTTTAAAGGTGTAACAAAACACAAATAAATTTTAAAATTGCAACTCAAATGCACTGCAAGGCATAAGAACTGAAAGCCAGCCATTTTTATTGCGAACCCTAGGTATCAACGAAGCTAAAATCCTACAAAATTTCAAGTTCGAATCAAAATGAAACAGAGTCAAGCTTAAAAAGAAAATTAAATATTAGTTAGTGATTTTAAATTGAAAACTTCACAAGATGGGTGGCATATAGCGGCTAAAACCACTGCCATCTTTAGTGAGTCTAATTAATTACATAAGCTTCAAAATAAAACACAAAATATCTGGGCTTAAGATAAAATATTTTATAGAAATTGTTAACATGCTTTTATTTTCAGAATCATCTGTTTCAAATTATAAACATAATTTCCAATGTTTTCTTAACAATCTAATGTTGGTTTTAAAATGTTCTGTGTTGAAACTCATAAAATAAGCGTTGGAAATGTTCATAGATATTTATTCAGCGAAACACACTTTCAAGGTTGGCTTTCTTCTAAAAACTGTTACTATGCTTTTCTGACTGGAGAAGGATTAAGATCAATGAGTTTCTCAATAATTTTCAGCTTTGCTGGACTTTTTCTGACTGGAGAAGGATTAAAATAAATAAATTTCTAAATAATTTTGGGTTTTTGTTCATCCTATCATTGCCAACAAATCTTAAAGAGCAGGTGCGATTTATAACGACAGAAAAAATAATTGACCCTGTAATTTACATTAATAAAATACTCACTCCGTCTCTATGTATAGTTTTAAAAGATTGTTTCCAAATCTTTTTTACTCATCTGAAGGACCTGGTCATCTCTGATGAACTACAATTAATTAGAGATAAAGTATTTTAAATATTCTTCTGTAACTGGTACTTAGTAGTAAGTCATAGATTCAATAACGCGCGGTGCATAGTTTAAAGGTAACATAAAAATGAATGCAGGGATGACACGACTCCCAAAATCCTTAGGGTCAAGGGTTGTAAGTTATGCAATTTGCCAATTGGTTACAGGTAGGATTTTTTGTAAGGAAAGGAAGATATGCTTGATCCTAGGTCTCCAAAAAGGAAAAGGGTATTGAGTTGAAACTTTCAGAGAATGTTGAGGGAAAAGCTAATCAGATTTGAATGCAGGTTATCAAAAAGGTAAATGAGTGATATCCCAGCAATTGCTTAGGGAATTAAGTTAAAATTTTCAGGCCAGGTTTAAATTTGTAGGGGATACTGATCTAACCGAAAGACACTATGTGCGTACTACCACAATTGATATTGCTAATACCACTAATACTACTGCTACTACTACTACTACTACTACTTCTATTGCTACTAATACCACTACTGCTGCTACTATTACTACTACTATTGCTACAGCTACTACTACTACTACTACTACTACTACTACTACTACTACTACTACTACTACTACTGCTACTACTACTACTACTACAGCTACAACGGCTCTTATTACTCCTGCTGATTCTACTAGTACTGCTATTCTTACTGCTACCACTAAGGCTAAGGTTATCAAGGTGAACTTTTCAGGGAATGTTGAGGTGGATATTGAACTAAACAAACCTGTGTTTAGTTGATAGGAGTGTATTCCAATTAGTATGATTAACCCCCAGAATTTCTAACAGGTGTTTTTATGCAGTAAATCAGGCTTTGTAAGGCAATTTAATGCCTTTTTTGTGTTTACATGGATACAAGGATTCCAGTGATCAGTAAAAGTGCGATGGTAAAACTTAAAAATGATATAGAAAAGGTGGATTGGTACGATGTTCTAGGCGAAGTTCAGGACGCAAATTCAAAGTTTGTTTTATTTTATGAAAAGTTGCAGAGTTTGATAAGTCAAGTAGTCATATTGAAACCGTTTAATAGAAAGCACTCAAGTAAAAAACCTTGAATTGGTCCTGTGATTTTGAAGCAAATAAATGTAAGAGATAAATTGTTTAGAGCTCAAATAATTAACCCGACACAAGAAAATAAGCAATTATATAAAATTTATCGAAATAGGTTGAATACAATTTTGAGAAATGAAAAAAAGAAATATTTTGAGAAAAAGTTTAAGGAGGTCAAAGAATGCATTAAGAAAACCTGGGAACTAATATAAGAAGTAATTGGATTAAAAATAAATAGTGTTCCTGATTAATTAGCTAGTTTTATGGGAAAGAATTTGAATTCTGATAAAACTATATTCAATGACTTTCAGAGTTATTTTTCGAATATTGGTCTGAATTTAGCTATGCCAGTTGTGCCTAATAGTGGGGACCCAACACCCGAGTCCTTACTGAGGGACCCCATTGATGTGTCTCTTCACCTTAGACTTCTAACAGTTGATGAAATTAAAAAAATTATTTATGGGTTGCGTAGTAATTCATCTGGTAGCGATCATATTACTCTAAAAACACTTAAATGTATTTTTCCTGTTATAGCTGAAGTTTTATGTGGGTTAATTAATGAGTGTTTTTCAAGGAAAATTCCCAGATTGTTTTAAAGTTGCCCGTTTAACCCCAATTCATAAGGGTGGCATTCAAAATGACCCAGGAAACTATGGACCGATATCTGTTTTACCCATTATTTCCCGTGTTTTAGAGAAGTGTTTTAGTATTAGAATGATGAGTTTTTTGCAGGATCATAAGTTACTGGTAGAGACACAATTTGGGTTCCGTAGAAAAAGGACAACGGAACAGGCGATGATTTATTTGATAACTATTATTAATGATGTATTAGATAAAGGTTTCAAAATAGGTGCTGTATTTTTAGATCTGATGAAAGCTTTCGATACTGTGGATCATGAACTTCTACTTAAGAAGTGTGAGGTGTATGGTTGGAGGGGAAATCATTAAATTTTTTAAGAAGTTTTTTAAGTAATCGTTATCAATATGTGCAACTAAATGATTCTTCTTCAGAAAAAAAGCATATTGAAATAGGTGTTCCACAAGGATCAGTTCTTGGTCCTATATTATTCTTGATATTTATTAATGATTTACCAAATTGTCTAAGTAATTTTTGCTATGGAATAAATGAACTAACAGCAAACTTTAACAATGAAACGGTTTCACCTTTTGCTGATGACACAACAACTACTATCCGAGCTGAGACAGTAGCGTTGCTATAGGAGTCGACGAAATAAGCAGTTAGCGAAATTATAACATAGCTGAAGGCGACAAAATTGAAGATTGACAAGGCTAAGTCTCAATTGATTATTTTCTTGCGATCATCAAACTTTTACCCGTGGATCAAGGAATTAGATATGCCCAATGGCGTTATAAAACGGACTGCGTCTTTTAAATACCTTGGGATTGTAATAGATGAAACTCTATCTTTTAAAGAACATGTTACTTTAACTATCAAAATTCTGGCAATAAATCTTGATATAATGAAGAAAATCCAACATTGTTTGTCTGTCCAACGAAGTCTGTCCTTTGCCATCTGTATTTTTCTTTAATACACCTGTATATACTTTATTGTTCGAGTATTTGGCTCTCTACTTTTTCTTCTACTTTAAAACCAATAAGAGTTCTACAAAATCATGCAGTAAGAATTTTAGCCGGTATATCTCCACGTATGTCTGTTAGAGAAATTTACCCAATTTTAAAAATTTTGCCGGCTGCAGGCCTTCGTGAGTTCTATATATTGTGGTTTATTTTTGGACTGCAGCAGGATGTTCAGCCTCGTTGTTTTGGTGATTTATTGTCCATTAGGTCTACTGTTCATTCTCATGATACTTAGCGCGGACTTCTGTGTACCTAGAGGTATATCTTCCCGTTCATGTTTTTCTGTTTTTTATAGAGGTACGCGGAAATGGAATAGTTTGAATAGTGATATTAAGACTATTGGTGACCCCAATATTTTTAGGAAAATCATTAAGGAACTGCTTTTTGCTGAATATGAGTTTTGACTGATTAATTGATTTATTTATTGTGGGGGTTTTGTTGATATGATGTTCCCAGAGGAAGTATAATATATGATATTATTTTGTATTTGTTGTTTAGTGTGATGGTATTAGTGGTGTCGGTGGCCAAGTATTCTTTGTTTTATGGATTTTGTTTTCTCTACCTCCCCCACGGACAAGCTTTGCTTTTTAGGGGAGGCAGCAATAATTTTTTGTTGATATGTTTTTTTTTCAATAAATCCTTCTCTCTCAAGCGCCTATGGCAACACTACCAATTAAAAAATTAATTTTTGTTGTGCAATCTTGGCTGAGTAACGTGAGATTTTAGTTATGTTTTCTAGAGCAATAGAGAAGAAGAGTATAGAGCGGCAACATTGGGAAAATAGCTTTACTTCAAGTTTAATTTGAAAAACATAATTTACTATTTAAAATGAGTGGTTTTACACTATAGGAAGTTGACTGTGGGGTTAGCAGTGACACGACGACAAGAGTCCCCAACGTTGCTGTAGAAATTGCAAAAAGGTTGTCGGCTAACCCTCGATTTGGATTAGGTTTTTGCAAGATACGTGATATTATTGAGCAAATTCATATTGAATTTGTCCAAGGATATACGAAGGTACGCAATTGGATTTGTGTTTGGAAATGTAACAATCCAAAGTAAATACATTGATCGTTTGATTCGTGTTCATGGTGCCAAGTCTAATAGAACACTATCGTCGGGGGTGATTTCCCAGTAGGTTTAAAATTTATCTAGTGAGATTAATGCAACAACCTCGTTCAGTGGCTCAACGAAGGTGCACTCTAAACGTTCAGTGCCCTTTTGGACAATACTAATAACTTGAGTGCCAGACAAGTCCAATACAGTGATATCATGTGATTTTAGAACATTTAATCTGTTATTCCGTTTTTGAATAGTTGTGACTGTCGATCAAGGTATTGCATTGTCAAGTCGTACTTGGTTCTGTAAAATTTATCGAAGAATAGATTGTATAGGGGGATTCCATTTATTTTGCACAAAAGAGAAGAAAGTCCACGCATTTGAAATTTCCATTGGGAGCTTTTTCATGATCCTCTGTCACTGGCTCTTCTTAAAAACACCAAAGAAGTTGTGAAGCAATTTTGCCATGGATAAATGCAGAGTCAGTGAAAGTGCGTGAACCCGTGGCAATATGTCGTTAATTGGTGATCGATGACTGATTGCTGATTGGTGATATCATGTGTCAGATTCATATTTTCCCATAAAATTTGGTACTGGGGGAAAGTTCAGTCCAAAAGTTGCTTGTTTTATTCAATCAATTTACACAGGGTTGGAGACATTGGACATAAATGTTGAATAGAAATCATTAGGCATAAGGTATGTCTTCAACTGCTACCAAAGAATGAAAATCAGAGTTGTTTCCTAGCCAACGAACTGTCTTTTGCCCATGTGGGTTCTACTCTTTAATATTTTTTCAATCTGATAGATCCCACTATTGTTTTTGGCCCTTTGACGTTCATAGTCATGTAACCCACCGAGAATCTCTTCCCCTTTGGTATCTTGTAGGCAATATGTCACAGGTTTAGTGCCTAGAACTTTGACACTCTAAAAAGCTCAGTGGACTATAAGTAGTTCGCTTTTTTAAAAGCGTTAGTAGTTCGACTAATTCGAACTGTATCACCGACAGAGAATTTTGCTTTACCCTACTTACACTGGAATACAGTTTAAGAAAAATCTGAAGTGTATTGTCATCGTCGTCTCGATGAACCTCAAGATAAGTTGGGTTGGATAGAGAGCGATGGGTGTGTTTATTGTGAATTCGCATGATTTTATCCAGATCATAAACAAACGTAGCAGTATTTTTCAATGCACAATATATCGAAATTAATAGCTGGCCTAAAGCCCCACATCTTTTGTGTAATGATTTAAGTAGAAATGTCCCTGGAATTTTGTAAAACAATAATTGTTTTCTTTTACTTTAAAACAGCATAGTATAAAAACACAAAAAAAAAAAGAATCACACAAAATACATATAAAAACAACAGCTCTGTCCTTGGACGCAAAAAACACTGATTAAAGAAGAACATAAAATACACTAAGAATTGTACACTACTACGGAGAAAATTGGGATTTTGATAAAATAGGGAAGTGCCCTCCCCCACCCTAAGAAACCAGTAGAGATCAAGATATAGTATGTGAGGGTGAATGAGAACTGGTCACTTGGGTTCTATGCTAAGGATAAAGAGCAGTGGGATGACAATTTATAGTTTAAGACAGGTTTGCTAAAAAAAGAGTTTGGGAGTTTAAGATCTGAAGAGTTTCGAGTTGGTGACAGAAAAAAGTATTTGTGAGGGATTAGGCAACCTACTAGTCCTTACTTCTGTTCTATTTTTGGAAATGAGAAGGGCCTGTTTTGTTTTGTCAGGAAGTGTAGGGAATCAATAAACTAAAGGAAAGCACTGTTTGGGGCGAGGCCTTAGAAGAATGAGGAAATAATATATTTTATCAAAGAACGGTTCGTGGAGGTATAAGAGACTTGGAAGTTCCTGACGATGTGCACGGAGCATAAAGAAAGGTTCTTAGAATACCCGGGTTGTGTTTCCCTGTTAATTAGGTTAAGCTATACCCTAGTGCCGATTTATTTTTCCATGGATGAGCGATTGTTTTTGTGTTTTTTTTTTTTCGATTCTGTTTAAACTGAACCCCGGTGTAACAAAGCCACATGCTAATTAACGCATGTAACTAATCCCTTCTGCATTTGACCCAGATGAACTCCGGTGTAACTGAACCCCGTGTAACTCCATGCCTGTGTAGGTCACCCCTCGTATAACTGAAACCTCGTGCAACTAAATCCTTGTGCTACTGAATCCCGATTCAACACAACCCTGTTCAACTGAAAACTCATGCAATTCATACCCTTGAATCTGGGCCCTTGAGATACTTAGCCCGTATTTAACTGAACCCTCGTGCAACTCAGCCCCATTAAACCTCATGCAAATTCAACCCCCTTGCAACTGAACCCTCGTTTAAAGAACAACCAACCGTTAATGCTGGTTCAGGAATGAAAGATATTATTTAAATTCTTCTTAATAATAAAAGTTTATTGCGGAAACAAATTTTATGCTAAATTCTAAAAAGAGCTGGAAACACTGATAAGTCTCCAATTTTCTGTTTTATATCTGCAGTACTAATAGGGCACTAGAATATCGTAGAGAGCTGTTTAAGGCTATTTGAAAGCAAATATTTACATTTACGTGTTTTTTTTTATAGTTTCGTCATGACAACACCACGTCATAGGATGCCTTATGGTGCCAAAATGTAATTTTAATATCATTTCTGCAGTATAAGGTCTTGAAACCACAAAAGGTCCACCACTGAAATTTCTATGATCGAAAACTCTTAAACCGGTGTTTAAAATTTCCCTTTAGAAGGTTCCGCTTCACAGTCAGAAAAAAGAGTTATTAAAAAAAAAAAAAAAACACCAAGTGAAAACAAATTCACTCAAACAAAAAGCTGGTTCTTTAATGGTAGATACTATTTATTTTCATTTCAATACGAAAATTAATTTCGAAACACATTCTCGGGAATTATGAAAAATTGCTTATTACCCGGACATACCCTCTTTTTTTTCTCCAGCTCCATAGATCATTGTAGGAGCGTTGAAATAGGTAACCATCCGAGGATGGTAGAATTAGGACTTCGTTTCTCCCACCTCTGTTCATGTTTGATCTAATGTGGAATAACCCAAACAAAGCGATTTTACGTAACTTCAAGAGTTAAAATGAAAGAGCTTAAGAAACTGGGTATAAAAATCAGAATTTTCACTTGCCCCTTGGCTAATCTATACCCGAGCACTAATTAAAAAGATCACAGTTTCCAATAAAACCATAAAATACGTTATCGGACCACGATTTTTGCAATAGACCTATTCCTGAAAGTTTCTTTCAATTAGGAAAAGTTCTGGAGTTACCCAAATGTGTAACATAAATTAGAAAATACGAACGAAGTGAAAAACATATTTTGAACTTCTAATCAGCGGTAGTTCTAACTTATTCTTATGCCGTGGTTTGATTTGAGTCAAACAGGACTTGATTTAAACGGGGTTGAGTTAAACAGGGGCTTAGTTAAAATGGAGGCTTAGTTGAACGATGGTTCAGTTAAGTGAAATTGAGTTGCACATGAATTCAGTTGAAAGGATGTTCAGTTAAACGGGGCAGAGCTACACATGGGTTTAGGTGCACGAAAGTCCAATTAGTAGCACGAAGGTTCAATTTCACCAGGGTTCAATTGCACGAGGGTGCAATTGCACGAGGGTTCAATTGTGCGAGGGTGCAGTTGCATGAATGCTTAATTAAATGGGGCTGAGTTTCAGGTGAGTTGAGGTACACGGTAATGCATTTAAAAAAATGGGTTCAGTTACACGAGGTTTCAGTTATATGGGGTTTGAGTTAAATGGGCTCAAGTTCCACGGGGTTTCAGTTAAATGGGGTTCACTTGCACCTAGGATCAGATGCACGAGGCCTCCTTTACACGGGTTTAGCTGCATGGGGCTCAGTTACACAATGGTTCAGATATGCACAAACTATTTTTTTGGTCATGAGCCTTGGGTTTCTTTGTCAATGGATTTTTATTCTAAACATTTTATTTTGACCTAGCTTATGTTTCTGTTGATATTTATATAAGCAGAGCTAGTGTAATTTACCTTACAATTTCTCTATTTCCAAAAGAAGCCTATATTTGCTTCATTTGAATTTTCTTCTTTTACCTGGCTTTCTTTTTATCTGTACTTGAGCTGTCAATCTAGACCTTACTTTGGAGTTTTCAGTAGAAGTACTTGCTTGAACGCTATGTCACCTACCTTAGAAATGGAGTTTTGTGTGGCTCCTTGTACCATAAAATAAGTTGAGGCTTAAATTGAGCGTGTTGAACAGGAAAGCAAGGCAGTTTAACTGTTGTTCCAGCTATTGCGAAAGCATCAAAAATGGGATCTGAAAATTATTTTAATCACTTTCATGATAAAACTTATGCAATAAGTCTAGCATGGAACCAAACAGACATGAAGTCAGATGAGCTCGACGCTAAGGCGATTATGCGAGTTGTGGTGGTCCGAATTTGGAGACTGAAAAATATTAGCAACATTGGTAAGCTCATCAGTAGATAACTTCCTAAACTTGGTGTCGATTTTTATTTTTTTCCCAAGCAACTCTTGTTAATTGTAATCATTTGCGGGATAGTCATTCGGCTAGAATACGTTAGGTTAAAATATATTTGGCTAGACAAAGCTTGAGATTAGAGAAAGCTTGAGATAGCGTTGTCATAGAATAAAGAAATGTAAATTCAGTTTAATTATTTTTTTTATTTGGCCACTTCATTTGAAAGGGTTGGTTGTCAAAACTTGGTTCTCAAAAAAGTGATAAGAGGATAAACAGTTCCCATTCAGTCCTGCTTGTGCTACCCAGTCCCCATAACTCTCCACGGTGTTGGATCAAAATTTTAGGAAGCCATTATGTTCAAAAACATAAAAAGTCTAACAACTGCTCCTTCGGAATATATATCACCCCTAAGCCCCCAGGGACGATGGTCCTAATTATTTATATTACATATTGTTTGAGGGATAGTAAAAAGTGGTCATGTTTGATCTTGGGTCTCAGATCAGCTAGGAAATCATAGGGATTGTCTGTTAGGTCAAGGTTCCCACAGTTTCCTGCAGGTATACACAGGAAATGATTCAGGAAATGTCAAGTTAATTCTGGAGAACAAAAGACAAGGAGCAAGGGAATTCCAAGCTTTGTGTTGCGAGAGGGGATAAATGTTCCTAGTCTCCGATGAAGCTATACACTTTTACACCTTAAGCCACTGTAGGATTTGGAATATATTCCCATTTTAGTAGCGATGTAAATTAAAACACAATTTTTGCTGCCAGTCTATCAAATAGTTTTGTCAGCAGTAGCTTGAAAACGGTTTCAGAAATCAAGTTAAAACTTTCTAAGAGTTGGGACGTTAAGTTGAAATCTTTATGGATGTTAGGGGGGACCAAGTCGATCTTAAATTTTCATTTGGTGGAAGGAGTAGATGTAAATCTAGATAATCTATGCATGTTCAGGTTTATCAAAATATCAAAATATAATATCTGCAGTAGCTTTGGAAGGGGTTTTGGGAAGAGGTGCAACCTAAAATTTCAGCTAGTGTATGGAGGGGGTAAAGGAGACTTCAAATTTTATGGAGGGGAAGGAAATGGTAAAAATCTTATATATCTGCACTGTAAAAAATTATTTGAGACTCAACAAAAATACTTTGTAATGTCTATCAACAACTAAGTCGGAATTTCAACAGATGAAAATAGTTGGAATTTGATATTTAAGGCTTTTTGGAATTCTTTAATCATTATTGAAATTCCAACTTGTTGAGAAACAAAATATTGGACGAAAAATACTATCTATTGTTCGAAATACAATCTATTGTTCGAAAATACTAACTATAATCTAAAAATGTTCGTACAAAAAATTTCTGTGTGTGCGCTTTGTAGGCAAGTAAATTGAAATCTTTTCACAGTAAAAATATATTTATCTTCCGCTTTTTTCTCTCAAACTCAAATATTTGATTTGAATTTCTATTGAATACACTACTTTAAATGGCACAATAGTCAAACTTAATACGATATTGAAGAAATCAATCTACTATCGAAAGCCAAACCATTTTGATTAATAAATATTATTTACGTTGAGAATCACATTTTTTTTTTCAACTGAAAAGAAGGTAAATCTTAATACCTTCATTAATTTGTTGTAATTTAAACCCGAACCACAATTTCAACCCAAGAAAATGTTTTTTTGACTGGTTTAAAGTCAAAAAATTTTCTTAGAAATTTTTTTTTACAGCGTTCTGCACCTAAATGTGGTTGTGTTATAAGTTCCAGTGTGAATTATTGCCTATTCCACGTGTGACTTATTTCCCCAGTAAATTACCCAGCCCCCTCCTAAAAATTATCCCCCAGAAAATCCTCCTTTCGTATAAAGTTACAGGATGTAAAAACCATCTCTTTACGCCTGAAAAGATTTTCTTTCAACCTTTCAGAAAAATCCTGAGCATCTGATCCTACCTTTCTAATCACAGAATACGATAAAGTGAAGAGAGAAATTTTCGGTGCTTTAACATGGCTTTAGCATGTAAGTAGGTTTAAACCCAAATTTTCCATATGTATTTTAAGATATATAAACCTCCTGATGGTTTCCCAAACCTTCTGATATATATATATATATATATATATATATATATATATATATATATATATATATATATATATATATATATATATATATATATATATATATATATATATATATATATATATATATATATATATATATATATATATATATATATATATATATATATATATATATATATATATATATATATATATATATATATATATATATATATATATATATATATATATATATATATATATATATATATATATATATATATATATATATATATATATATATATATACCTATCTGAAACCTATGAATTGGGATGTTTACTTTGCTAATTTGGGCTTTTCTGAGCAAGGTGTCCTAGGCTTTTGTAGTTGTTTTCTGTCTGAAACTTATGATTTGGGATGTTTAGTCTGGTGTTTTATCGCTTGACTGTCTGATCTGAGATGTTTGCATTGACAACACACACCAATTCGCTTTTGTATTGGTGAAAATCTTTTTTTTTTAAATAAGACAAATTTGAATGTAGTGCCTTTGTAAAATTACATATTTTGTTCTTTTTACTGGACCTTTAACTTTTGCATCCGCTTGCCTTTTGTCATTATGAAAGACATGTCGCCGAAGATTTATTTCTTTTAATTGCTCAGGTGCTGGGACAAAAACTTTTTTTTCTCTTCAACGATTTATCTAGTCCAAGTTTTTAATTTTAAAGGTATGGATGGCATTGACTACCACCTTTGTTTCTTTTAATTGTTCAGGAGGTGGGACAAAAACTTTTTTTTTTGCCTTCGCTTGTCTTTTGTCATTATGAAAGACATATCGCCGAACCTTTGTTTCTTTTGACTGCTCAGGTGGTTTATGTTTTGATTTTGCAATGTGTGGTAGTCATGGATGACCTTATCCATGTCAAAATCCAAACATTATCGCTATACCAGTTTTTTTGTTCTTTAGGCATTTCAGTGTCTTTCCATACTGAATCTATTCAAAAACATTAGATTATTACAGCAAGTTCGATTTCTAATGACGATATCTGCTGAGCTTCAAACTTTTGATTTCTTTTTTAATGTTTTGAAATTGTCGTAATTCCTTGTAAAAATATATACAAATATTTTTGCAATTACTAGTTTTTTGTTCTTTAATGCAATTTAATGTATTCAAGGAATACTGATGTATATAAAAATGATTTCACTCACATTTATGGTTTTTTTCCAGAATTAAGGCTCTTAACGAATTTTCTCAAATTTCTCACCTATCTAAATCATTTTTTTAGGCCATAATATACCACAATGCCAATTTACAATTTTTTATTTATAAAAGCTTTTTTAACTACATCAATTTCATTTAAAATAAAACGTTAAATAGTTCTCTACGATGTTACAGTGCCAGGCTATCTGAAGAGAAAGAGAGAGAAAAAAGATTCCGGTTACGCAGAACATAGTGGTTGCAGCTATTTTTTTATTTTCAAGCCAATACTTTTTTCTTGTTGTTCAAGCGAAGAGACGATAAGTTTGCTATACAGGGGTAAGTCTCCTAGATTGCTAGCTATCACTGCAACCCGGATATGAATGCCATCACATGATGTCATGAAGTTCCTTTTATTTCATGATGTCATTTGCAATATTTGACGTTATCACATGATGCCATGAAGTGCATTACATGCATAACGTCATTGTAATTTTTACTACATGACATCATTTCTAAAAACCAAAATTAACACTCTTTATGGATTTTCCCGGATTTCTTACCTATCTAGATCGTTTTTTTATGCGAGAATATTCCAAGTTACCAATTATCCAGAAAAAATATGGAGCTGTTTTCGGGAACTGAAACACACGATTATTACTCGCTGTCACGGCCTAATTTCTGTTTTGTTCCAGTAAACTCTTCAAATACAAAATTCCTTTCTTTAATCTTCAACTCATAAATCACAACTAACAAAAATGAATCAAATAACAGCTCATTACAGTCCGAGTTCAATATCTCGGCACTCGCTTGCGTTATCACACACAGAAAAAGACTAAAGATGAAAAAGGATTTAGCTAAAAGTATAATTTACATAGGCAATTCAGGACGTCCCTCCCTTCCAAAAGAGACATCCTTAACAGCTATCACAACAATATTACTTAGAATAGCCTTGAAAGTGCATCAACATTTGCGTTCATGGATCTCGGTCGGCTATTAATGGTAAAATGAAATTCTATAAGAGCTAATGACCAAAGAGTCAAACGAGTCTTGCAACTTTGGGCAACATTAAGCCACATAAAAGGGTTGTGGTCTGTTTCTACGAAGAAATGGCGTCCCTTCAGGTAGTACTCGAAGCTTTCAATTCCCCATTTGAGAGTAAGAGCTTCTTTTTCGACGGTCGAGTAACGTTTTTCAGCCGGGACTATTTTCCTACTACGGATTGCAATTGGGTGCTCCTCAACACTCCTTTGGGTGACGACCGCTCTTGGACAAAGGTAGGAAAAAATCTTGAACGGCCTTGACCTTGCTTTCCAATGGGTAAATTTCACCATTTCCAATGCGGTGACCCAGGTAACGAACCTCGTTCTGAGCTATTTTAGTCTTTCCAGTGTGGATCCTCAACCCTGCTTCTTGTATGCTCTCTAGCGGTCTTTTAACATGTACTAGGTGCTTCTCCCAAGAGTCACTAAAGATGACAATATAATCCAAACGGGCACGAGCGAAGGCCTTACAGGGCTCTAACACCTTTTCCATAAGGCGCTAAAAGGTCGCGGGAACACCATGCAAGCCGAATGGAATAACCAAAAACAGAAAGAGCCCAGAAGACGTCTGGAATGCAATCTTTTCCCAGCTACCTTTCTCAAGTTCGGTTTGCCAGTACCCTGTAACCAGGTCTAGGACACTCAATATTTTCTTGCTGAAAACTGTCTCCAGGAGCTCGTCTATGCGAGGTAAAGGATACGCATCAAAACGAGATATATTGTTAAGCCCACGAAAATCAAGACAGAAACGTTTCGATCCGTCTGATTTTTCGACACTGACGACTGGAGAGCACCAAGGACTAAAAGATGGTTCAATGAGCTCAAGTCGAGAATGCGGTTGACTTCCTGCTCAATGGTGATCTATCAGCTTTGCGGAATGCGATATGGTCTCTGCCTCAAAAGTCTTTACTCACCTGTATCAATCTGATGTTTCATGATCCTTGTTCTTCCTGGTGTCCCTGAGAAAGTTTCTCGAACATCCTGGATTAGACTTAGCTGCTCTTCCTTTCTTTCTCCGACCAAGTGATTTACTGATTTAAATAGATCAGAACAAACTTCGCTGCCACCACCGTTCATAGGTTCACATACGTTCTGATTGCTGTCAACTGCTGTAATTTAAATTTCTGATAGCCTCCTCACGAATCACCTCAGAAGGTTGATGTGAATTACACTGTATTTATTCCTCGTTTCCGGTGTCTCAAGTTCATAATTGACTCTGCCAATTTTCCGAAATACTTTAAAGGAGCCTTGCCAACACATTTCCAGCTTGTGGTCACCTACTGGCAGAAACACTAGAACTTCATATCTCACCTGAGGTTAACGAGGCTTTAAACGACGATCGTATAGCTTCTTTGGTTGGCTCGCTTTTGTCAAGTTTTGTTGAGCTTCTTTTGTCAGTTTTTCAATGCGAGAGCGAACCTTCAACTATTCAGCAGTTAGTTAATTTTGTTTTAGAGCCGTTGGTGCTGCCTCCCACCTTTCTTTGAGGATATCCAGTGGTTCTCTTGGTCACCTAACATACAGGAGTTCAAAGGGGCTACAATCCAGTGAAGACTGAACTATTTCAGATACGCGAACAAAATTTAGGAGATGTGCTGGTCCATTCTTTTGGATTGCCCATAACATATTTCTTAAGCAAGTGGATTAAGGTTCCATTGAGTATTTCTACCAACCCATCGGTCTGAGGATGATACGGAGAAGCCCTTATTGCCTTTATACAAATCATTTTATAAATTTTCCACAAATGTTTGGACAGAAAGTTTGATCCTTGGTCGGTCAAAATCTCAAAAAAGACTCTAACTCAGCAAAAGAACTGTTCGAGGACCTCCGCAATCTTTTTTGCATTGGTTGTCTGTAAAGGTAATGCTTCCGGATATCTTGTGGCATAATCCAAAATGACCAAGAGAAACCGATGACCATTTCGGGATATTGTTAACGACCCAATAATGTCCTTAGCCACGCGATAAAAGGGCTCTTCCACTATGGGTAAGGAAATCAGTGGTACCTTCTCCTTCGCTTTCATTCTAACGGTGAGTTGACACGACTTACACGTTTTAATGTATTTTCGGACATCTCGTCTAACTCCTGGCCAGAAGAAACGATGCAAAATCCGACCAAAATTCCACTGGTTACCAGTATGTCCACTTAACGGTGAGTCGTGGGTTATCTTAATGATGAAGGTTCTGCAAGACCGTGGCACAACAAGTTGCAATACCTCCTCGCCCACTGACGAAGTTCTCTTCCTATACAGCACCCATTCAAGGATCTCATAGTTTTCACGTAGTGGAGCGTGCTTGAAACAACTCACAAAGCTTTTGTAATTCTCCTGTTACTGTTTGAGTTCATCCCCAGTCAGCTGATCCAGACTTATCTCCTGGCCTCTACCCAACGAAAGAGGCTTGTGCAATCCCGCTTTATGCTCTTCTTCTTTCAACTATTTTTCCATCTGTCGGGCCTCCCAGTGTTTCCAGGTTCTAACTCTATTGTCCAAATATCATTTTTTCGAAGATACATTCCCCATTCTTCAGAGAAGGGAGATTAGGACTGCTCGGCATTGGAGGTGAGTAAATCATCCTTGGTATGGATTTCTCCTGTTTAAGCTCTTGAGGTTAGTAATTCTTCTGCTTTGCGCTGACAATAACTATAATATTAGGCTTTTTCTTTCCAAAGAGTTCACTGCAAATTTCATTGAAACGAGGGAATGATGTCCCCAGAATCACGTCCACAGGTGATTCACTTGAGACAACAACGGGTACGCAGTCACTGAAAACCTTTCTTCGGAGCGGAAACGAACTCGATAGGCCTTTGATGTGACCCCAAAACTAGGATGAATTGCCCGTTTGACCTTATCATAGTCGCTAGTTTGGTCTGGTGGGAGCATCGAAGTAGCCTCGGTGGCATTTTCCGTCAACAAACCACGTAGCCTCACTGCCTACGTCGATTTGTCCCACTGGTTTTCGATAGCTGCACACTCGAAGGTGTTAAGGTATGTATCAAAGCCCTCTTCATTTCTGAACTTGGCTATTGAAATAGGCAACATCCCCACTGTTATGGTTGCATTTTGAATTTCAGCTTGGTCTGCGTGAACACAAGACTAAAGTGCGTTGCAAAAGTAGCAAAACGGTCATTCATTGCTTCCATGCTCAACCTGACCGTCTGTTGTAGCAGGGCTACAATTGCCTCTTGGTCACTAGTAACGAATTGATCTATTCCAACGACAGTAACACCTGAGTTATCCTGGGATCGGGTTGACTCCGTTTCTGCTTCTTCCTCTGAATTTCCTGTCTTGGCCTTTCCTGTCTTTGGGTGGGTTCCCGTCTTTTGGTGAGTCATGCAATTACTCTTATTTATTGTGTTTTTGTTGTCAAACAGGTTCATACCGATTAATGTACCGGTTTTTTGTCATTCGACCTTGTGTCTCCGGCGTTTACCCTCTATTTATGTTTATTTTGTACAGATATTTTAAAATTAAACCTTGAACCTTAGCCTTTAGTGGTAGATGTTTGCTAGCTTTCAACTCCGGTTCTCCCAAAGCAGATGTCTGCCACTCGGCGTCTTAGCCAGTAAGATTTACAGAAACGAAAGTACTAGAAGACGTACAAGTCTCGGGCTAAACAATCAGTTGATAATATAAGTTTGAAGCCTCTTGAGCACTGATTTGGTGGCTCCCTTGAGAACTTTGGGTTTCCAGTGACTTGTGGGATGCCTGGTAAGTGTTGTTTGCACTTGAAAGCTTCTATCACTTTTGCATCCAGCTGTCAAACAATACGAGAGTAATATAAAATTACTGAAAAATTTGGTATAGTATCAATGCGAGAGTAATAAATAATTACTACAAAATTTGGTATAGAACCAATGCGAGAGCAATATAGAACCAATGCAAGAGTCTTGATTTTGTGGTTGAAATTCTCCTTTTTTAATCAAATTCGGTCTGTGGATTGATGTAGTTATTTTTGGATATTTTCAAATGATTTTTCATTGGTTATTACTTGCTGGATAGGTTTTGGATTATGACTTATTGGTTTTGGTTTCTTTTAGCCGACATTTTTTTGCTTTCAAAAATTAGTTTAAGTCTCGCTTGAATTTTTAAGTGCTTAAATTTTGCTTGAATTTTTCCTTTTGTTTCACCTTATTGTAACTAATACAAAATTTATTACATTATAACTAATTATAATAAGTTTGCAGCCAGCTTATACATGTCCGGACTTAATGTAAAGTCTTATTCCGTTTCTTAATGTAAATTCTTGCTGCGTATATATATATATATATATATATATATATATATATATATATATATATATATATATATACGCAGCAAGACTTTACATTAAGAAACGCAACAAGACTTTACATTAATTCCGGACATGTATAAGCTAGCTGCAAACTTATTACAATTAGTTATAATGTAATAAATTTTCTATTAGTTACAAAAATGTGAAATAAAAGGAAAAATTCAAGCAAAACTTAAGCATTCTAAAAATTCAAGCGAGAATTAAACTAATTTTTGAAAGCAAAAAAAGTATCGGCTAAAAGAAACCAAAACCAATAAGCTATAATCTAAAACCTATCCAGGAAATATTAACCAATGAAAGATCATTTAAAAATATCCAAAAATAACTACATCATTCCACAGACAGAATTTGAGACAAAACGGAGAATTTCACCACAAAATCAAGACTCTTGCATTGGTCCTATACCAAATTTTCTAGTAATTATTTATTACTCTCGCATTGGTTCTATACCAAATTTTTCAGTAATTTTATATTACTCTCGTATTGTTTGACAGCTGGATGCCAAGGTGATAGAATCTTGCAAGTGACACAACACTTACCAGACATCCCAAAAGTCACTGGAAACCCAAAGTTGTCAAAGGAGCCACCAAATCCGTGCTCAAGAGGCTTCAAAAATATATTATCGACTGACTGTTTAGCCCGAGACTAGTAAGTCTTCTAGTACTTTCGTTTCTGCAAATCTTAGTGGTTAAGACGCCGGGTGACAGACATCTGCTTTGGTAGAACTGGAGTTGAAAGCTAGCATACATCTACCAATAAAGACCAAGACAGAAAATTCAGAGGAAGAAGAAGAAAAGGAGTTCACCCGATCCCAGGATAACTCAGTCGATACTGTCGTTGGAATAGATCAATTTTTTACTAGTGACCAAGAGGCAATTGTAGATCTGCTACAACAGACGGTCAGGTTGAACATGCAAGCAATGAATGACCGTTTTGCTACTTTTGCAACGCAAATTAGTCTTGTGTTCACGCAGGCCAAGCTGAAATTCAGAATGCAACCGGAACAGAGGGGATATGGCCTATTTCAATAGCAAAGTTCAGCATGAGGGGGGCTTTGATACAAACCTCAACACCCTCGAGTGTGCAGCTATCGAAAACCAGTGTGAAAAATCGACGTAAGAAGTGAGGCTGCCTGGTTTGTTGAGGGAAAATGCCGCCGAAGCTACTTCGATGCTCCCACCAGACCAAATTAGCGACTATGATAAGGTCAAACGGGCAATTCATCGTATTTTTGGGGTCAGAGCAAAAGCCTACCGGGGTTCGTTTCCGCTCCGAAAAAAGGGGAAGGTTTCACTGACTGCGTAACCGTTGTTGTCTCAAGCGAATCACGTGTGGACGTGATTCTGGGGACATCATTCCCTCGTTTCAATGAAATTTACAGTTAACATTTTGGGAAGAGAAAGCCTAATATTAAAGTTCAGGTAAGCGCAAGGAAGAAGAATTACTAACCTCAAGAGCTTAACCAGGAGAAATCCGTACCGAGGATGATTTGCTCACCTCCAATGCCGAGCAGTCCTAATCTTTCTCCGACGAATGGGGGAATGGAGCTTCCAAAAAATGATATTTGGACAGCAGAGGTAGATCCTGGAAGCACTGGGAGCCCCAACAGATGGAAAAAGAGTCGAAAAGAGGAGAGCATAAAGCGTGATTTGCATAAGCCTCTTTCGTTGGGTAGAGCCCAGGAGATAAGTCCGGATCAGCTGACTGGGGATCAACTCAAACGCTAACAGAAGAATGACAAAAGCTTGAGGGTTGTTTCAAGCACGCCCCACTACGTGAAAACTATGAGATCCTTGAATGGGTGCTGTATAGGAAGAGGACTTCGTCAGTGGGCGAGGAGGTATTGCCACTTGTTGTGCCACATTCTTGCAGATCCTTCATCATTAAGATAACCCACGACTCGCTGTTAAGTGGACATACTGATAACCAGCGGACTTGTGGTCAGATTTTGCATCGTTTCTTCTGGCCGGGAGTAAGACAAGCTGTCCGAAAATACATTAAAACGTTTAAGTCGTGTCAGATCACCACTAAAATGAAAGCGAAGGAGAAGGTACCACTGATTTCCTTACCCATAGTGGAAGAGCCCTTTTATCGCGTGCCTATGGACATTGTTGGGCCGTTAACAACATCTCGAAATGGTAATCGGTTTCTGTTGGTAATTTTGGATTATGCCACAAATATCCGGCAGCCTAACTTTTACGGATGACCAATGCAATAAAGATTGTGGAGGTCCTCGAACAGTTCTTTTGCCGAGTTAGAGTCTTTTTTGAGATTTTGACCGACCAAGGATCAAACTTTCCGTCCAATGTTTGTGGGAAATTTATAAAATGATTTGTATAAAGGCAATAAGGGCTTCTCCGTTCATCCTCAGACCGATGGGTTGGTTGAAAGACTCAATGGAACCTTAATCCACTTGCTTAAGAAATATGTTATGGACAATCCAAAAGAATGGGACTATTACAGCTCCTAAATTTTGTTCACATATCGTGAAACAAAATCGACAAACAGCAGAATAGTTGCAGGTTCACTCTCGCATTGAAAAACTGATGAAAGAAGCTAAAAAATACTGGACAAAAGCGAGCCAAAAAAAGAAGCTATACGACCGTCGTATAAAGCCTCGTGAACCTCAGGTGAGATATGAAGTTCTAGCGCTTCTGCCAGCAGGTGACCACAAGCTGGAAATGCGTTGGAAAGGCTCCTTTAAAGTCTTTCGGAATATTAGCAGAGTCAATTGCGAACTTGAGATACCGGAAGTTAGGAAGAAATACAGAGTACTTCACATCAACCTTCTGAGGTGATTCGAGAGGAGATTGTCATAAATTTCAATGACAGCCGTTGACAGCAATCAGAACGTATGTGAACCTATGAACGGTGGTGGCAGCACAGTTTGTTCTGATCTATTTAAATCAGTAAATCACCTGGTCGAAAAGACAAAAGGAAGAGCTGCTAAGTCTACTCCAGGATGTTCGAGAAACTTTCTCAGGGTCACCAGGAAGAACAAGGAATGTGAAACATCAGATTGGTACAGAGTGAGTCACGAATTTTGAGGCAGAGGCTATATCGCATACCGCAAAGCTGACAGATCACCATTGAGCAGAAAGTCAACTGCATTCTTGACTTGGGCACCATTGAACCATCTTTTAGTCCTTGGTGTTCTCCACTCGTCATAGTCGAAAAATCAGACGGATCGATACGTTTCTGTCTTGATTTTCGTGGGCTCAACAATATATCTCGTTTTGATGCGTTCCTTTAACTCGTATAGACGAGTTACTGGAGACGGATGGCAGCAAGAAAATATTTAGTGTCCTAGACCTGGCTAGAGGGTATTGGCAAATCGAACTTGGGAAAAGTAACCGGGAAAAGACGGCATTCCAGACGTCTTCTGGGCTCTATCAGTTTTTGGTCATGCCATTTGGCTTGCATGGTGCTCCTGTGACCTATCAGTGCTTTATGAAAAAGGTGTTAGAGCCCTGTAAGGCCTTCGCTTGTGCCTACTTGGATCATATTGTCATCTTTATCGACTCTTGGGAGAAGCACCTAGTACATGTTTCAAGACCGCTAGAGAGCATACAAGAAGCAGGGTTGAGAATCCACACTGGAAAGACTAAAATAGCTCAGAACGAGGTTCGTTACCTGGGTCACCGCATTGGAAATGGTGAAATTTACCCATTGGAAATCAAGGTCAAGGCCGTTCAAGATTTTTTCCTACCTGTATCCAAGAAGGAAATTCGTTCTTTTATTGGGATGGCAGCATATTATCAACGGCTAATAAATAATTTATGTGAAATTGCTGAGTCACTCACTTCACTTCTGAATAAAGGTTCTCCAACCAAGTTGGAGCTGATAGAGATGAAGGTTGGTGCAATTGAGAACCTGAAAATAGCACTCATCGGAGCCCCTGTTATGACTACACCAGATTTCAGTATTTAAAGAGGGGGGGGGGAACATCCCCTACAAGTGAAAGAATTTTAATGAAAATCACACCGTCAGATTCGGCGTATCAGAAAACCCTATTACATAGGTTTCAAGCTCATATCTGCAAAAATCTTTAACTTTGTATTTTTTGCCAGAGGAAAAATATACGAATATAGAAGTTAGTTGCGTAAGTTAATTTGTAAATTACGTCATAACCAAATTTAGAAACATCCATTTAGCAAAAGAAAAGTAAAATTTTTATGCAAATTTGGTTTACTTATTCAATGACGGTGAGCCAAAATAAAAGCTGCATTAACTAAAAAGCGATCTGAAATTAAATAAAAAAAACAAGTTTTTTAAACTGAAACTAAGGAGCGACATTAAAGCTTAAAACGGACAGAAATTATTCCGTATATGAAAGGGTCTGTCCCCTCCTCAAAGCCTCGCTCTTTGCGCTAAAGTTTGACTCTGAATCACAACTTTATTTTTTAAAACAATAAAAAACTTTAGCGTAAAGAGCGAGGCTTTGAGGAGGGGACATACCCTATAACAAATGAATAATGAATTAAGATTAATACAATTTTTTTTGTTATTTTCTTGTTGATTATAACAAATTAAAAACAAACTTGTAGAAATACAAATCGTTTTCAATAATGCATAAATCATGCTCTGACCTTTAGAAGGCTTAAGGGGTCGATATCTCTAACCTTGTTTCTGGAAACTTATGTTTGGTTTAAGCTTGAATCAAATATTCATTTTAATTTCGTTCGGTTAAGATTCATCTATTCGTTTGAATCTCACCTTTGTTACCTTCACTATGTGACGTGATTATTCATCTTATTTTGGTTTGTTTTTGGTTATTTCTATTCATTTAGAGTAATTTCTTTTCGTTTTCGGTTTGAATTACTATAATTTATTTTTGTTCGTGTTAAGTCTTAATATGGCTCTTTACTTTTCTTCAAAAGTTAGGTTTTAGATTTTTTTTTTCAATAATAGCAAAGAAATAAAGAAAAAGAAACCGGTAAAGGTAATTAACGAAAACTGGTTTACTCGTTTTTTTTCTTAGAGGATAGCAAATTTTTAAGTATATAACCCCTTTATGTTTCTGATAAGCCAAGAAACTTCCTAATATAAAGTAAGGCGCCCATTAACTACGTAGTACAGATTTTATCGGCAACCTAATATGGTTACAAATCACCAAAGTTCCATCAAATCGGCTATTCCATGGCTATGACTAAAATTGGCTATTCCATAAAAATAATTGTAATAATAACAACCTAAAATCCAAACAAGGCTTTTGATTAACAATACAATCATTTGTATTGAAGATCTGGAAAGCCGGTGAACTTAGCCAATGCATTTGCTTGACTTATAAGGAGACAAAACTGAGAGCTTGCAACTAGAACGATCAAAGTCCTGTTATCCATTCCTTAATCCAGTTAAAGCATTTATATTCAAACCAAGGACAAGAAAAATGGCTAAATCTGGATTTTCAGATGGTTTCTTCTTCCTAATTTTTTTTTTAATATATGCAAAAAATAAGTAGTTCAAAGAAGAGGAAAGGGCCATATCTAAACTTTAGATTTTTGGTCTCAATAGAATATTTTACCTTAGCTATTAATAGCTTACAAAAGTTTTGCAAGTGTCAGAGGCAAAGCATATGTATATAGGATTGAGGTTAGAACCCCCTCCAGCCTCATATAGCCCCAAGCCTATTTTTCAGTTCCTCTTGTTCCCCTTCAACAAAGGCTGAAAATTATGACTCCTAGCCCCAGTTGTTCCAGAGATATTAAACCTACAGTTCCTTAGCATTTTCAATGTCTTTTCATTTTGACCAATCAAAAATTTCGTTATTGTCACGTTCCAGAGATCCCTAATTAACCGGAAACGGTCAACTTACTAAAAAAGAGCGATCTTTGGCTTTCATGGCTGGGCTTGGGGTATAGGGCTACTAGGCCCGATACTTAGGTCTACTACTGAAATTACCTAAGAGTGCCAAACAGTTCCTTGTACACGAAATGGCATAAGCCAACACTTTTCTGTGGCATGATATAGTTTGTTACTTACAAATAGTCCACGGTCTTCAAATTGACTTTTACATCAAACTTATTCCGATATTATATAATCACTGGCTTGATGTGGTTTGGTGTGAACTTCATCTAGTGAAATTATATTTTGCCACAGTGCCCCTCCCCCCATTCCTTGGGGAACTTATTAGGCTATTAGTGGTTTTCTATTTGCAAGAAGCTTCTACGAGATCCTCAAAAACCAAATGCTGCAAGAGCTAGTACAAGTTGCTTGGTAGCAAAGGTAGTCTATACTGTAATAAAATTTGAACCTTGAGAATGGAGAGTGAGGGCAAAATCCATATATTTAGGAAGAAGGGCAGAAAGAATTTCTGAGAAGGATCTATTTTGTTTAAAATGTTCTTACAGCCTCATAAATTATTTTGTTAATTTCGAGTTGCAAGGGGGAGAAAAAAGCCTATTTAATTTCTAACTTGGAGTCTCGATGTTAGTTTATTTGAAAACTTCTAAGGACAAAGAAATCAAAATTACGCTTAGAAATTGGAACAGCAGCTATGAATATGCGTAACATCACTATTACCAAAAAAACTTATTGATATACTTCTAACATTTTGAAAATTCTAAGCTTTAAGACAGTCTTCAGTGTGCTTTGTATAATCCCTTGTGTCACTAACTTGGAATCATTAGTTCAATAACATAAAAAACTTCCAAAAATAAAAAAAGCATTTCCCATCAGAAAAGTAGCCTATAACACTGGTAATACCTCTCCTTGTTAGACACCATATCTGTGCGAGTATTATTACTTCTCCCTCTCCCAAATACAGAGCCTTGATATGAGTCCCTGAAAACCACAGCCTAATAATGGAAATATATATTTTACCTGGCTTGTTTATATCCAAGCACCAACTAGTATAAACTACAGTTATCACAACAATAAAGAACTGCCTCACTTTTTTTTTCCTTATTTCCATGTTATTTATATATATATTTTTTTATAGAAAGCACATATCATATACAGGATGAGACAGTCTAGAATATATATTCAGTATTAAGTCAATTTTAAGAATTACTAATATGTGCAATAATACTAAGAAAACATCTGTTGCAATAGCCCATTGCAGCTAAACTAAAGTAACCAGAGATGCTTCCTTAATTTTATGAACTTTCTTTCATTCCAGGGCGCATAACATTTTTCAGAAAATATGTCTTTACCTGTTCAACTACTTAAATTGAATAATTAAAAAAGGTTTCTCAGATAGAAATAAAGAGCGAAGTTGAAACTTAATACAAAAAAAAATTATATGTAACCTCAATCGACAAAACTAAAATTGGAAAAACCTGTGGGGTGCTGGAAACACTAAACCGACGCAAAGCAGGATATTCTCTAAAGACCCAGAAAGACCTCAAATATCCTATGAAAAATAAAAAAATAATTTATGAGCCTCTTAATGGTCTTCTACCAACCATGATCTATGGCTTTCAGTCTACAATTTATATTCTCTAAGAAGCTCAAGCAAGCTCAGTTCTCAGTATACCACTGTTTTTTTTTAGAATTAATTAAAAAAAAACTTTTTTCACAAAATAAGTTTTTCAAAAAAAAGTCAATAGCTCCATTAAACCAATAATGAGCAAAAATAAAATCAAATAATCTACCAAGCGTGAAACTACCACAAATCAGCTTCGATAAATAAATGAAACCCAAAACGAACAGAACTTACAATAAATAATCGAGTCAAACTCAAAACGAGCAGAAATTAACATGAGTAGGACTCAAAAACCCCTATGCCTTCCCAAGGGAAGAATATAATTTGCACTTTACTAAAAAAATATAAATGTTCTTGCTTATATACCTTTAATAAATCAAATAATATTACAATTTGATTAATAAATATCAAGATTTGTGGATTAAACTGACAATGCACAGTCACTAGTAATTTTTTCAGTAAAGTGCAAATTATGTTCTTCCCTTGGGAAGGCACAGGGTTTTTAAGCCATACTCATGTTAATCTCTGCTTGTTTTGAGTTTGACCCGATTATTTATTGTAATTTCTGTTCGTTTTGGGTTTCATTTATTTATCGATGCTGATTTGTGGTAGTTTCACGCTTGGTAGATTATTTGATTTTATTTTTGCTCATTATTAGTTTAATGGAGTTATTGACTTTTCTTTGAAAAACTTATTTTGTGGAAACAGTTTTTTTAATTAATTTCTGCTCGTTTTGTATTGACATAGTCTTTTCAGGGAAAAAGAAAATAATAGTTTAAATCTTTTTGTTTTTTTCAAGACTTTATAGTTTGGGCTGCTATTTGTATGCTGAAGAAAATTTTTCAGAAATTTTTAACAGCATACACCCTTTCGAAAATCTTGACACGAATAGTAGTGTTTAATTTAGTTTCATACCTCCTCTAGTTGATCTGAAATAGAAAATTTGATACCATTCGCAAAAAAATCTGTTTACTTTTTTATAGTTTGGAGACACTTACGCTATTTTGATTTGGTTAAATTTTAAGAGCAGAATTAGCCCCGAAAGTTTGAACATAATACACTCAGTCGTTCTTGGGATACTGCTAAAATGCCTTATTGGTAATTTGCATTAACACAGTGCATTTTGATTTAATCTTATGGCAACATTTAGTTTTTAAACATAATGGGCAAATGGGAGGGTGGGGGTGGTTGGGGGTTTAGTTGCCGTCCAATCACTTTCAACTATTAAAAAGGGCGTTATCCCTTTCTATATTCAATCGAATTAGCCCTTTTCGAAGTTTCTGCGACAACTCGTTCGTTACAAAGTGCCCTGGCCTTAAAAAAAAAAAAAAAAAAAAAATAATACATTGTACCCATATCGATCTTTACTATGAAAATACCAAGCCTTCCAATCACTTTTGACTATTACAAAGGGCACTAGCCCTTTCAATTTCCAATAAAATTAGCCTTTTTTGAGTTTCTACGACAACGCTTTCTATAAATACATTATATGTCCCAGGGATAAAAATTTCATGCCTTGCTCTGAGGGATGTGAGGGGTTTGTCATCCTCAAAGACCTAATTTCCAGGCCTTTCAACTACGTTGAAAAAATGGCTAACTCAAAAGTTTGATTGGATGTGTTTGGGGAAATCGTGGACATGAGAGGGGCGTTAGTTGCTCTCCACTTACTTTCAACTATTAAAAATGGCACTAGCCCTTTCAATTTCCAGTCGAATGATTCCTTTTAAAGTTTCGACGACAACGCTTTCTATAACAACCTTATATGTAACCCGGGCATAACTTACAACCCTTACCCTGAGGGCGGGGGGGGGGGATTGTCATCCTCAAAAACCTAATATCCAGAACTTTTAACTACTTCGAGCAAAATTGCTATCTCAAAATTTTGATTGGATGTGTTTAGGGAAATGGTGAATGTGAGAGGGGGGGGGGGGGGGGTTAGTTGCCCTCCAATTACTTCTGACTATTAAAAAGGGCACTAGCCCTTTCAATTTCTAATCGAAAGAGCCTTTTTTGGAGTTTCTACGAAAACACTTTCTATAAGAACCTTATATACCCCTCAGGGCATAACTTAGAGCCCTTGCCCTGAGGGCTGTGAGGGGGTTGTCATCTTCAAAGACCTAATTTCCATAACTTTCAACTACGTTGAACAAAATGGCTATCTCAAAATTTTTATTGGATGTTTTTGGGGAAATGTTGAGCTTGAGACGGGGGGGAGGGGGTAGTTGCCCTTCAATCACTTTCGGCTATTAAAAGGGCACTAGCCCTTTCAATTTCCAACTGAATGAGCCCTTTTTGATGTTTCTACAACAGGGCATTGTTTATAAACTTTATATGCCCCAAGGGAAAAACTTACAACCCTTGCCCTGAGGCCTGTTGGGGAGTGTCATTCTCAAAGACATAATTTCCGGACCTTTCAACAATGTTGAACAAAATGGCTATGTCAAAACTTTGATTAGATGTGTTTGAATGAGCCCCTTCTGAAGTTTCTACGACAACGCTACCTATTAAAACCTTATTTACCCCAGGGCATAACTTAAAAGCTTTGCCCTGGGGGTCTGGGGGGTTTTTCATCCTCAAATTCATAATTTCCAGAACTTTCCACTACGTTGAACAAAATGGCTATCTCTAAACTTTGATTGAATGTGTTTGGGGAAATGGTGGGCATGAGAGGGGCATTAGTCGCTCTCCATTCACTTTCGACTATTAAAAAGGGCACTAGCCATTTCAATTTCGAATCAAATGATCCCCTTTTGAGGTTTCTAAGACAAAACTTTCTATAAAAACCTTATATGCCCGCAGGGTATAACTTTGGGATTATCATCCTCAAAGACCTAATTTCCAAAACTTTCAACTACGCTGAACAAAACGGCTATCTCAAAATTTTGATTGGATGTGTTTGGGGAAATAGTGGGCGTGAAAGGGGGGTTAGTTGCCCTCCAATCACATTCGACTATTAAAAAGGTTACTAGCCCCTTGAGTTTCAAATCGAACGAGCTCCTTTTGAATTTTCTACAACATCGCTTTCTATAAGAACCTTATTTGCCCCCAGGGCATAACTTACAATCCTTGCCCTGAGGGCGTGGGGGGGAGGGGGTTCATCCTTAGAGACATAATTTCCACAACTTTCAACAACGTTGAACAAAATGGCTGTCTAAAAATTTTGATTGGATGTGTTTGGGAAAAAGGTGGGCGTGAAAGGGGGGTTAGTTGCCCTCAAATCACTTTCGACTGGTAAAAAGGGCACTAGCCCTTTAAATTTCCAATCGATGTAATTTTCAATTCAATAAAAACCTTATATGCCCCCACAGCATAGCTTATAAACCTTGCCCTGAGGGCTGTGAGGGAGTGTCCTGCTCAAAGATATAATTTCCGAACCTTTCAACTACGTTGAACAAAATTGCTAGCTCAAAACTTTGATTGGATGTGTTTTGGGAAAAGGTGAGCGTGAGAGGGGGTTTTGTTCCTCTCCAATCACTTTCAACAATTAAAAAAGGCACTAGCCATTTCAATTTCCAATGGAATGACCCCTTTTTGATGTTTCTACGACAATTCTTTCTATAAAAACTTTATATGCCCCCAGGACATAGCTTGCAACCCCTGCTCTGAGGGCTGTGAGGGGGTTGTCATGCTCAAAGACCTAATTTCAAGAACTTTCAACTACGTTTAACGACATGGCTATCTCAAAATTTTGATTGTACGTGTTAGGAGAATAGGTGGGCGTGAGAGGAGGGTTAGTTGCCCTCCAATCACTGTCGACTAATAAAAAGGGCACTAGCCCTTTTAATTTCAAATCGAATGAACCCTTTTCGAAGTTTCAGCGACAAAGCTTTCTATAAAATCTTATATGCCCCCTGGGCATAACTTACAACCCTTTCCCTGAGGGCTGTGTGGGAGTGTCCTCCTCAAAAACATGATTTCCATCAAAAAATCAACTACGCTGAGCAAAATGGCTATCTCAAAATTTTGATTGGATGTGTTTGGGGAAATTGTGGGCGTGGGAGGGGTGTTAGTTGCCTTCCAATTACTGTCGGCTTTTGAAAAGGGCACAAGCCACTCCATTCCATTCAACTCCATTTCCAATCGAATGAGCCCTTTTCGAAGTTTCTACGACAATTCCTTCGATAGAAAGTGCCCTGATCTAAGACCAAGAAACTAAAAAAAAAACCAAAAAATAAATAGTCCATTGTGCCAACATCGTTCTTTACTGAGGCAGCGCTTTTGCGCTGCCTATCATTCTTGTAATAAAGGACAATTTCAATAGCCAGTTTCTTCTAAGTAATTTTTCTTAAATGTGTTGCATTAGGTTTGAAACAATAGAATAGTTCGCTTTAAGTTTCAACTTCACGCTTTACTTCCATCAGATAAACTTTGATTCAAGAACTAATTCTTGTTCATTTTTAGGCCTTTAAATATACAACAATAAACATTGCGAAAAAAAAAATATGTGCCTAATTTAGGCGATGAAACTAAAAAAAGTCATCAGGATTTTTTTGTATATTGAGCATTAACTATAGGTTGTACGTCTCACCTTTCTTTAGATTTTTCAAGAAAAAGATTCAATATTGCAAACAATTCTTGGTAAAAATCTGCGAAATATGTGGAATTTGGTTTTTTTTTCAGAAGAAAGATCACAGATGCGTTTTTATTTTAAGAAATCTTTATTTTATATTTTTTTTATTATTTTCTCCTGAGGGGTGATCGCATCGAACCAATCGTCCCAGAAGGTCAGGAAAGGGCTCAGTCCAGGGAAATTAAAAGTTCTGGTGTTCATTGTAAGTGACTAAAACGGTTGGAGGGCAATTAGCCCAGCTCCCACGCCCCCTTTTCCCCAAAGTCAACCAATCAAAATGTTTAAGTTAATCATTTTGCTTAGCATAGATCAAAGGTCTAGTAGCTATACTTTTAGGGATGACAAGACCCCCTACAGTCCCTAGGAGGAATGGCTCTATGTTACGAAATTAGCTAATTGCTTATGTATAGCAGACTATTTGTTATTGGGTAAAATATAGACATTTTTTTGGGGGGGGGGGGATTTTCCAAAATACGAAAATCTTTTTATTTGTCTTACTTTCTCTTTGTCAGCTCAATTTTACAAGTGGATACGTTCCGGAGGAATGCTCCTGAGGAAAGTTTCAGCCCTGATTCTATCTGGAATGCTTGGGCCTGTGAGCTAGATATAATCTTGGCTAGCTTATCAAGGTCTTCAGCATAAGTTAGATTGTCTCTGTCGTTTCCGTTAATGTTCAGGCCTATTTTGTTCTCTGTTAGGGATAAGATATTGTGCAAAAACAAATTGAACAGTCCGGGATAAAGATAAAACCTTGGAGCCCACCTGAAGTCATTGTAAATTTCTCTGTTGCTCCTTCTGGAGTCTGAAAAAGCTGTGGTATCTTCCTTATACATTTTGACAATAAAATAAACGGAAAATTTGCTAGGGTTTCTCCTTGTACGCGTAACTTTCATCATCTTTGGACTAATAGTGATGCCGAAGCCATTTGCTGCGGATTCTATCTCGAATGCTTGGCCTCTAGGCTAGGTAAAATTTCAGCTAGCTTATCAAGGGCTTCAGCGTAAGCTGGAGTATCTATTTTGACTCCACTAATGTTCAGACCTATTTTTTTCCTAGTAATGGTAGGTTAGCGTGAAAAACAAATTAAATAGTTGGGGAAAAATTATGCAACCTTGAAGCACACCCGAAGTCTTTGGAAATTCCTCTGTCTCTCCTTCCAGAGTCTGGACTTAGCTGTGATAGTCATTGTACATGTTTTTTAAAAATGTTGATTCGGTATTTGGGCTGACTAAAGTGGGCCGGAATATGCCATAGCCTGTTTTGATATACCAGTTCAAAGGCATGCTTGAACTCAATAAATATTGTAAGGATTTCTCTACCAAACGCAAGATACTTTTCAGCAAGTTGTCTCACTAAAAAAATCTGGACCGTGGTAGATTGTCTCGGGTAGAAACTGGCCTGATAATCAGTAATAATGTGGTTTCTAATAGCTCTGAATTTTGGTAGACTTTTTTTGGGCTTTTAATAGTGTTTTTCAGCTCTCTGTATAAGCAAGTAATGTAGTTAAACAATACGAAGATACGGAAAATAAAATAAAATAAAAGTACTATCAAGTAGGCTACAACTCACGAGAATAATAAAATCTTAATTACGTAGACCACATAATCAAACTACACAATTATGCGGAAATTCGACAATACTTACAGAACTTGTCCACTTGCTTGTCCAATTTTTTAAAGTATGAGTAACGCCATATTTACTAAAAAAAATACCGCTTAAGAGTCTAAATCAGCAACTGCAAAAGATATTTACATTAACGGAAGTATAGAGATTGAATTTTCCTCCACTCAGATAGTGTCAAATGACTCTATATAAAGGAGTCCAGAAGAATGCATATGCGTTAAAAAATCGTTGTAATACCTGCCCAGATTTATTTTAGGGAGACTGACTTTTAACTCGAACAAGCTGCACTAGAATTTCTCGAACTTTACGAGAAAAAGCCCGTATTCTAAATTTCTTTTCAATTTTCTCAGGCACACTGAGTGTAATCTTTGGTAATTATATGTTGAAGTTTATTATTTTCTGAAACATTAACAAAAAAAATCATGAATTTCAGAAACTTTTTTGTTCGCCGCAGGAATTTAATGCGTCTTATTTTTCACCAATGCTAGCCTGGCCAATATGTTTTCCCCTCACTCTCCTACGGACTGCCAAGCTTTCTCCCTTTGTTATAGAAGTCAATGTTATATCCTCCCTTCGATGGGTTGGCCTCGCCATTTTCGCTTCCTCAGCTCTTCTACGGAATGGCGCGCCATCTTTCACCGTTATGGAAATTGCGAAGGTTTCAGCGTTTCTTTTTAAAGCTTGATGCCTCTCATTCTCTTGTAATTGATCGGTATAAAAATTATTCTGACCAACCTATGGCCTATAAGTTGCTCAAATGAAACATTATCTTCTGAATTTCCCCAATGAGTTTTTACTAGTCTTTCTATTGTTTTCGTAAAATCCTCATGATGTTTTTTTGTCGGCCTACCTAGGATGCTCTCTTTCTTCATATAATTTTTCTTCTACTATTTCTTTTAAGGAAAATGGATATATTTTTCCTTTTTCCTACTTCGCTAATAATTTCCAGTTGCATATTGTCAACACTTCTTTGCATTTCTTTTTAGGATTAGTTCTTTTTTTATGGACCTCCCTTTATGCTTCCCAAACTATATCTTCTTCCTCAGTTTGGAGGTAGTTAGATCTAATTCATTTTTTAAATTTCTAACATTTTTTTCAAGATACCTTTCCAATTCTCTAGCCCACTTACTTTCCTTTAACAAACGAAAGTTTTGAACAATTCCAGCCCATTGTTCAACTCTTATAACGACCTCCTCATAAGTTTGTAATTTTTTCTAATGTCCACCTTTCCATTTGTAAAAGTGGCCTCTTCCACTTCACAAGCCGATTTAAATTGACTTGCTAGTTTCCTCCAAATTCTTTATTACTATTTTTCATAAATATAGCCCCGATTCTAGGTAGAAGTTTTCGGTTATTCAATATCACAGAACGCGGCCCTTTGTCTGAAGTTCTACTCCGTAAGCAAGCCGGTATCTTTGAATCCATAATTTGGAGTTTTTCTGTCTAAATAGCATTATCTCTCCTCGAAAATATGATAAAATATCTAAAGGAAATGAATATAGGTACGATATTTTTCGGTAATATTGCTTGATTAATTAATCAACCGCGGCGAATTCAATAAATACTAAGATTTAAATAGGCTTATCAAAAGAGTATTTATCTGATAATCAGGGCCAAGGATCGTAACTTATAATTCTACATAATTTTCGTACAGTTACTTGTTGTTCTGTTTATGATCGATGTTGTCTCCCCCAGAAGAAGAACCCACTCATGGATGCATTTGGACAATTCTTCATGCTTAGGTAGATAGATACTTTATTAGTGACTGAACCGGAAATCCGGTATTCCACATCTAAAACTACCAAAAATATAAGTTATCACTAAAAACAAGAGAATTAAACACGAAAGACAGCAAAAAATAGGAAAAACTCTTCATGTTTGTGTTTTTTAAAAGTGTCACATAGTCTGGCCAGTTTTTATTCCACCTTCCCCCAAGGTTTTTGGCCTCGTCAAATTTTATCCCTTGATATTTATTTATTGAAATTCGAGAGGCCCCTTTACCGTTGCATACACGTCAAGGATACAATTACAATGCAAGAGAAGGGCAGAAAAAGGGGTAGCCCCTTCATATACGGATCAATATCTGTCCGTTTAAATTTTAATGTTGCTCTTTACTTTTACCGGAATATGGCTATAAGGTTCTTGCACTAAGCTCTATGTTTTTAATACCCAGACTTATTTTCACCTTCATCTTTTTTTTGAACTGGTATGGCTAAAAAAAAAGTGATTGGGATAGAGAGCCACAGACAGTACAAGGAAATGTATCCCAGGCCGGAAGTCTCAACTTTCATGGGTCCTGACTCCGGTTAGAGGCTACGAGGCTGTACTGAAAACGATAGTAAGTGTTTATTTTGAACAAAGATCCTAGAGATGAAGAGACCTGTGTTGTTGTTTTTTTTACTTCGTAAGTCGATACAGTCGGACGGATCAAACAGTTTGTGATAAAAACAATAAGTAAGAAGCAATTTGGCTCAATAGTAACCGAAAATCTAAAAGCCAGTCTCCATTTGGCAGACTCTGCAAATCTACACCGCCAATCTGCAAATTTTATTTCAATAGAGACTTTTTTTCCAGCTCCGTATTGGTAGTTTGCAGATACTGCAACCTTCGACGTTGCTTTTTCTGCAAGATGGCAGATTGGCAGAATCTGCCAAATGGAGACTGGCTTTAAAGAGCAATATTTTGATAACAACTAATACATCTTAGAAATTGGTTTTTTGCTGATTCCAAATACACAACATTCCATAAGCTTAATTTTGCCCATCAACAGCTACGAGCCTGAAAAAATATGCTTGATTTTCAAAAGAGGGGGAAACACCACCAAAAAGTCAAGTGATTTTAATAAAAATCACAACGTCAGGCACATTAACGAACCTTGCTGTAGAACTTACAAGCTTCTGTGTACATCAAGATCAAATTTCAAGCTTCTAGATCAGGGATGCTTGTATTTTTTTTTCCAGGGGGTGATTATATAAGACCAAAGGTCCTAGAAGATCGGCAAAGGATTTGTTTGAATGGAAATCATAAGTTCTAATGCATTAAATAAGTAGACAAAAAGATTAGAGTGCAACTAGTCCCTCTCCGCGCCCCTTTTCCCCAAACATATTGGATCAGAATTTTAAGATATGTCATTTAATTCAGCCTAGTCGCAAGATCTAATGCCTGTACCTATGAGGATGGCAACCCCCCCCCCCCTGGGGAAAGAAATTTAAGTATGCAATTTACCCATTGTGTACATATAGCATCTGTTATTGGAATACAGACGAAACTTTTTATAGGAATTTTCTGCGGGGAGGGGGGGATTATTCATCTGGGAAATTTTTCAAGGGGAGCAAAGTTTCTAGGGGTATTTTCACCGGGAAAGTTTACACAGAGGAAGTTGAAATTTACTGGTATGATTTGAAATTAAGTAAAAAAAAATCAGCTTGTTCAAATGAGAGTAAAAAGTTCTGTCAAAACTTAAAACTGTTCTCACTTCAACCCTTGCTCTTTGCGCCTAGTTTTGACTTTTTGTTATAATTTCTTAGGAAAGAATAGTCAATACACAAAGGCAAATGAATTTGAATTAGGAGTATTTTTAAAGAACTTGAAGAATATAACGTAAAGAGCTGAGATTGTTGAAGGGACAGCTCCCTCATATCCAGAATAATTTCAGTTTGTTTTAAGTTTTAATGTTGGTCCTTACTTTCAGGTGAAAAAAACTTGTTTTCTGTTATTTAATACCTATAATAGGTCAGGACAACTCAAAAACCTTTTTTTTTGCGCGGAATGCGGTTAGCCATTGACTAATCGATTTAATTTTATCATTGTGTTATTTTCATTGAATCATAACTAAACATTTGGAAAGAATTATATAGTTTACAAGTAAAAAACGAAAAAAAATGTACAAAGCGAATCATAGCCTGAACTTACTGAGCTTAGAAGGTCCTCACAAGAATGGTAAAGCTTTATATAAAGTTCATGTCGCAAGATTTGCATCCGTTGCGATTCTACTTGTCGAGTTCAATAAAGGTTGCATGAATTAAAATGAATTATTAAATTATTGTGTAACCCCGAATGAAGAGGAAAAGTAAAAGCACAGCCTTTTTTGGATATTTTAACTTGACACTCTGAAATATGATCATTTTCTTAAGTATTGTTTTCTTTCTCCAAGAATTTCGACATCTCTGTTAAAAAAGAAGTAGAGTATTCATATAATATAATATGTCTTCAGTCAAATCCCATCTGCAAAATAAGAAAATATTCCTATGTTGAATCCCTATGAAAGCTCTCATGTTCTTTTGTACCAATATTGCTTAGATGTGCAGATTTTTAAAAAGCACGAAATATTTCCAAATTACTCGCAAAATATATATCGATAATTTATTCGATTCACATCGAGAATTCTGATTTACTCGAAGAGGGGAAGAAATTTTGATAGTTGACTTCCTTATGATCCACATAATGAGCATTAGAAAACTTTCATCGATAATATATAGAGACAAAAGATATTTATATTACTCTGTCTTTTAACCAAAACTTCATTTATTACTATCTAGTAGTGTAAACCGAGAGTATTATTAAAATTGTCATTTTAATAAATATGCCATAATTAAAATCTGGAATCCCCCTAAGAACTTTTTACTCATTTGGCTTTCCTAGGTGATTAAAAATGCCCCCCCCCCCCCCCAAAAAAACAAAGCATGCTCGTCGCAATTCACAATTTATAATCAATGATTTGAATTACTCAGAAAAGTTTCCAAGGCAGTTTTAGGGATGGCAAAGAAGGGTCAAATGCCCCGGGCACAGAAGTTTCAGTAATATCATGATAATTACTCCCATGACACCCATACGTGCTACTCCTTTCTTCCAATGGTTTAACGGTGCAAGAAGAAGGTTTAATGGTGCATCCCTGTTTCAGTGACAAGGTGCCGCAATTTTGTTTTCAGTATCGGCAAGGTTCCCGGAATTCCAGTATTTTTTTATATGATTAATCGGAGTGTGGTCGGGAAATTTAACGAGTAGTAATAATAGGGAATAAGCATAGGTAATCTATAAGTGGAGCTCCTAGTCCCTCGCACCTGGAAGATGCGGTTGCCTGTTTCTAGCGGTCAACTGGCAAGATTCCTGGAATTTCAGGTGTTAAAAGGCAATATAATTAATCGGAGTGTGGTGAGGGTAATACACAAGTAGCAATCATAGAGAGTCTGTAATTGAAGCTCCTAGTCCCTTGCACCTGTTCAATTCGGTTCCAGATGTTCTATTAAAAGGGAATACACCCTCGCCTTTTAAACGGTCGGTTAGGAAAAATAGCAGGAGAGTTTAAATGGTCCCAAAACAATTTCCCATAGGATTCCGAGCGCAGCCCTCAGACGCCACGAAACACCCTCGCACTTTTAAATAGGTCCATAGGAACATAACATAGGATTTCCATGAGGTCCATAGGAAAAATAAACATAGAATTCCCATGACACGACCTCTGTCGTCACGACACACCCTCGCCTTTAAACGGTGAGATAGTGGATTAACATGGGATTGTAAAGTCATGCTCTGTTACGTCAAGACAGTCATGTTACGTAACAACATCCCTGTTTCTAGTGGTCAGTTCCCAAGATTCCAATGAGAGCCCTCTGACGTCACACAACACACTCTTGCGCTTTAAATGGAAAAATAACATAGGAAAAATAAACATAGTATTCCCGTGACACACCCTCTGACGTCACGACACACCTTCGCCTTTAAACGGTCAGATAGTAGATTAACAAGCGATTTTAAAGTCATGCTCTGTTACTTCACGACAGCCATGTTATTTAACAACTTCCCTGTTTCTAGCGGTCTGTTGGCCAGATTCCTATGAGTACCCTCTGACCTCAAACAACACACACTCACGCTTTAAATGGTCAGATAGGAAAATAAACACTGAATTTCTGTGACAGCCCTCTGACGTCACACGACACACCCTCGCACATTAAATGGTCAGATAGGGGAATTAACATGGGATTTGACTCCCTCTTAGCAAGTGCCATTTTTATCGATTCTTCGTGAGCATGGGCAGGATATTTAACAAGCAGTAATAATAGGAAATTAATACAAAATCACTGGAACATCCATAGGGAAATTAAAATGCGATTTTAAACGAAGGCCTCTGACGTCACACGACACACTCTCGCCTGGAAACGGTCAGATAGGGAAATTAACATGGGAATTGGCTTCCCCATAGCAAGCGCAATTTTTATCGATTCTTATTGAGTATGGTCAGGATATTTAACAAGAAGTAATAATAGAACATTAACATGGGAATTTAATTGGCCAGATAGGGGAGCTCCTAATCCCTTGAACCTTTACAACGTGCTCACCGGTCCTGTTAACGCAGTTAGCAAGACCCCCTCGAAACACCTTTCTGGACTCCAAGAACATCACATGACTCACCCCCTTTCAAACGGTCGGGTGTAATATGCTTGAGATAATTTTCTGTAATCTTGCGTTAGACACCAATGGGGAATCCCCTTTTGTAACTTAACTCCCACCATATGTGTGATAACGTAATAACAGCGCAATCATCACTGTCACGTAATACATTTTTGGTGTTTTATTTTTCGCGCTAAATGTTCTCAGCATTTTTCTTTCTTTTAACTTAATGATGGCACACCCTTTATATAAAGTCAGCACACACTTTTATGTAATGACGGCGCGTATCAATGTCACGTAACACTTTTTTGATATTTTACTTTTCGCGCGAATCGTTCAAAGCATTTCTTTTTTTATTCTTTAGTTCTTTCTTTTTTTCTTTTGTTCTTTGTCCTCGCTAGGACTTGAAAGGTCAATTTTTTTCCATTGAGAAAGCATTCCAAGCAACACGACTAAACTACCATTCCTAGTATTCTGTCCTAGTCACAATATTCTAGAAATAACACATTCCCGTGACGTCGCAAGACACACCCTGTATATTCAATGACAAATCAGGTGGGATTCCATGCTCATGTCGATCTTCTGCTGGCCAGGTATAAAATTGATTACTAAACATGAGTTATCACCTTCTCAGTTGGTATTAAAGGCGAGAGGGGACAACGAAATGCTTAAATTGTGTAAACGATTAGGTAATTAAAATTCGTCCTAAACAATAAATCTTAAAAATACAGACTTTGTAAATAAAAGTTTTATTATTTATAATAAATTTACAAACAATATTAAAAGCTGGCCAGGTGTAAAATTGATTACTAAAAATGAGTTATCACCTTGTCAGTTGGTATTAAAGGCGAGAGGGGACTACAAAATGTTTAAATTGTGTAAACGATTAGGTAATTAAAATTCGTCCTAAACAATAAATCTTTAAAATACAGACTTTGTAAATAAAAGTTTTATTATTTATAATAAATTTACAAACAATATTAAAAGCAAAGAACAAGTTAAATAACATGATAAACAGAAAATTAAAGGTACAAAAAGGCTTGTCGTAATATATATCAAAGAACCGTATATTATAGAAAGTCGGGGGTCCTAGCTACTAATTCCAGGGGGAGTGAGCTTGTTGTTATGTCTTTTCTTTGGAAAATAGGTAAATTATTGCTAAACTGAATCTTAAATAAATGAAACAGTTCATAAATTCTTCATTTTAGTCATATCGCACAATTAATCAAAGAAAATCTAATACATTTTTTCTATTTTGGGTGTTTTCTTAGAGAAACGGACCATTATTACAAAACAGTAGTAACTAACTGAAATAGCTCACAACATTAATCATTTTAATCATTGTACGCGGATAATCAAGGAAAATTTAATGCATTTTTTTATTTTTGTGTCTTTTCTTAGAAAAACGGAACATTATTACAAAACTTAGTATTAACTAGCTGAAATAGTTCATGAATTGTTCATTTTTCAGTCATTTCTATTTGCGTTGTTTTCTTAGAGAAACACACATCTTTATTCCTAAAATACTTTTCAGACACTTCTCGTTAAAATTTATGCTTCAATCCGGTGATTCTTTTTTTCAACCCATGCCATTCATGATAACCTTCAAAGCACTCCACATCTCCAGGGCACCATGCCCTGGTGATGTGGAGTGCCCTGCCGTTTCAAAATCCACGTAGAATCATCCTTTCACTCCCCCCTTCTAGGATATTTTCAATTTTTCCCAGGGAAAATAGGCTCATAAATCGAAATTAAACAGTGTTTTGTATTTTTGAACAGCAGTAACCCGACGTATCATTGCTAGAACGTCTTACTCCAAAGAATTCACGCCAAACTACTAAACTATCACCGCTTTGCGACACCCTCTGACACCCCCTTCATCATTCCTAAGACATTTTTCAGACATTTCTTGCTAAAAATTATGCTTCAATCCGCTGATTCAAGTTTTCTCAACCCAATCCTACATGATACACCATGTCATTTCGCACCACCGTGGGATTAACCACTTCCCCATCCGACGTCCACTTGGCACCACTCCTTTTCACCCCTCCCCTTTAGGATATTTTCAACTTTCCCCGTGAAATTAAGCTCATGAATCTAAATTAAACAGTTTTTTTTGAACAGCGGGAAATCGACATTTCAGAACAGCGGGAAATCGACATGTCACTCCAAGCAATTCACGCCACAGTATCACACTATTACTGCTCTATGGCACCCTCTGACACCTTCTTCATCATTCCTGAGACATTTTTCAGATTTTCTTGTTAAAAATTACGCTTCAGCCCATTCATTCATGTTTTCGTAAGCCAAGCCTATCATGATGATCCACAAAGCATCCCCACAGCATATCAGCTTTAAACACCTGTCCCTCTTTCATCCACTTGGCATCCCCATTCATCACCTCTAGGACATTTTCAACCTTTTTGCTCTGAAAAAAGCTTCTGAATCTAAATTAAACCCTGTTTTTTTTATTTGAATTGCGGAAACTTGGCATTTCATTGCTAGAATATGATTCTCCAAGGCAATTCACGCCACAGAGAATTTAAAACATTTCTTGAACGAGCCTACTCTTTATTTCCACTGGTTTTAAAAACGGCAGCATGATGACACCCTGTGACACCCGCCATTATCATTAATGCATTTTCTAACGCTTGAGTTATATATTTGTGTATATAACTTATATAGTCAGTGAGTTATATATATTTATAAGTAGTAGGTTAAATATGTCAGTGAGTTATATATTTCTGTATATAACTTATATATTCAGTGAGTTATATATATTTATAAGTAGCAGGTTAAATATGTCAGTAAGCTCTATATTTCTGTATATAACTTATATATTCAGTGAGCTATATATATTTATAGGTAGCAGGTTAAATATGTCAGTGAGTTATATATTTCTGTATATAACTTATATAGTCAGTGAGTTATATATTTTTATAAGTAGTAGGTTTATATGTCAGTGAGTTATATATTTCTGTATATAATTTATATATTCAGTGAGTTATATATATTTATAAGTAGTAGGTTAAATATATCAGTGAGTTATATTTTTCTGTATATAACTTACATATTCAGTGAGTTATATATATTTATGAGTAGTAGGTTAAATATGTCAGTGAGTTATATATTTCTGTATATAACATATATTCAGTGAGTTATATATATTTATAAGTACTAGGTTAAATATGTCAGTGAGTTATATATTTCTGTATATAACTTATATAGTCAGTGACTTATATATATTTATAAGTAGTAGGTTAAATATGTCAGTGAGTTATATATATCTGTATATAACTTATATATTCAGTGAGTTATATATATTTATAAGTAGTAGGTTAAATATGTCAGTGAGTTCTATATTTCTGTATATAAATTATATAGTCAGTGATTTATATATATTTATAAGTAGTAGGTTAAATATGTCAGTGAGTTCTATATTTCTGTATATGACTTATATAGTCAGTGAGTTATATATATTTATAAGTAGTAGGTTAAATATGTCAGTGAGTTATATATTTCTGTATATAACTTATATATTCAGCGAGTTATATATATTTATAAGTAGTAGGTTAAATATGTCAGTAAGTTCTATATTTCTGTATATAACTTATATATTCGGTGTGTTATATATATTTATAAGTAGTAGGTTAAATATGTCAGTGAGTTATATATTTCTGTATATAACTTATATATTCAGTGAGTTATATATATTTATAAGCAGTAGGTTAAATATGTCAGTGAGTTACATATTTATAAGTAGTATGTTAAATATGTCAGTGAGTTATATATTTCTGTATATAACTTATATATTCAGTGATTTATATATATTTATAAGTAATAGGTTAAATATGTCAGTGAGTTCTATATTTCTGTATATAACTTATATAGTCAGTGAGTTATATATATTTATAAGTAGTAGGTTAAATATGTCAGTGAGTTATATATTTCTGTATATAACTTATGTATTCAGTGAGTTATATATATTTATAAGTAGTAGGTTAAATATGTCAGTGAGTTATATATTTCTGTATATAACTTATATATTCAGTGAGTTATATATATTTATAAGTAGTAGGTTAATATGTCAGTGAGTTATATATTTCTGTATATAATTTATATATTCAGTGAGTTATATATATTTATAAGTAGTAGGTTAAATATGTCAGTGAGTTATATATTTCTGTATATAACATATATTCAGTGAGTTATATATATTTATAAATAGTAGGTTAAATATGTCAATAAGTTCTATATTTCTGTATATAACTTCTATATTCAGTGAGTTATATATATTTATAAGTACTAGGTTAAATATGTCAGTGAGTTATATATTTCTGTATATAACTTATATAGTCAGTGAGTTATATATATTTATAAGTAGTAGGTTAAATATGTCAGTGAGTTATATATATCTGTATATAACTTATATATTCAGTGAGTTATATATATTTATAAGTAGTAGGTTTAATATGTCAGTGAGTTCTATATTTCTGTATATAACTTATATATTCAGTGATTTATATATATTTATAAGTAGTAGGTTAAATATGTCAGTGAGTTCTATATTTATGTATATAACTTATATAGTCAGTGAGTTATATATATTTATAAGTAGTAGGTTAAATATGTCAGTGAGTTATATATTTCTGTATATAACTTATATATTCAGTGAGTTATATATATTTATAAGTAGTAGGTTAAATATGTCAGTAAGTTCTATATTTCTGTATATAAATTATATATTCGGTGAGTTATATATATTTATAAGTAGTAGGTTAAATATGTCAGTGAGTTATATATTTCTGTATATAACTTATATATTAAGTGAGTTATATACATTTATAAGTAGTAGGTTAAATATGTCAGTGAGTTACATTATTATAAGTAGTATGTTAAATATGTCAGTGAGTTATATATTTCTGTATATAACTTATATATTCAGTGAATTATATATATTTATAAGTAATAGGTTAAATATGTCAGTGAGTTCTATATTTCTGTATATAACTTATATAGTCCGTGAGTTATATATATTTATAAGTAGTAGGTTAAATATGTCAGTGAGTTATATATTTCTGTATATAACTTATGTATTCAGTGAGTTATATATATTTATATGTAGTAGGTTAAATATGTCAGTGAGTTATATATTTCTGTATATAACTTATGTATTCAGTGAGTTATATATATTTATAAGTAATAGGTTAATATGTCAGTGAGTTATATATTTCTGTATATAATTTATATATTCAGTGAGTTATATATATTTATGAGTAGTAGGTTAAATATGTCAGTGAGTTATATATTTCTGTATATAACTTATATATTCAGTGAGTTATATTTATTTATAAGTAGTAGGTTAAATATGTCAGTGAGTTATATATTTCTGTATATAACATATATTCAGTGAGTTATATATATTTATAAGTAGTAGGTTAAATATGTCAATAAGTTCTATATTTCTGTATATAACTTATATATTCAGTGAGTTATATATATTTATAAGTAGTAGGTTAAATATGTCAGTGAGTTATATATTTCTGTATATAACTTATATAGTCAGTGAGTTATATATATTTATAAGTAGTAGGTTAAATATGTCAGTGAGTTATATATATCTGTATATAACTTATATATTCAGTGAGTTATATATATTTATAAGTAGTAGGTTTAATATGTCAGTGAGTTCTATATTTCTGTATATAACTTATATATTCAGTGATTTATATATATTTATAAGTAGTAGGTTAAATATGTCAGTAAGTTCTATATTTCTGTATATGACTTATATAGTCAGTGAGTTATATATATTTATAAGTAGTAGGTTAAATATCTCAGTGAGTTATATATTTCTGTATATAACTTATATATTCAGCGAGTTATATATATCTATAAGTAGTAGGTTAAATATGTAAGTGAGTTATATATTTCTGTATATAACTTGTATATTCGGTGAGTTATATATATTTATAAGTAGTAGGTTAAATATGTCAGTGAGTTATATATTTCTGTATATCACTTATATATTCAGTGAGTTATATATATTTATAAGTAGTAGGTTAAATATGTCAGTGAGTTACATATTTATAAGTAGTATGTTAAATATGTCAGTGAGTTATATATTTCTGTATATAACTTATATATTCAGTGAATTATATATATTTATAAGTAATAGGTTAAATATGTCAGTGAGTTCTATATTTCTGTATATAACTTATATAGTCAGTGAGTTATATATATTTATAAGTAGTAGGTTAAATATGTCAGTGAGTTATATATTTCTGTATATAACTTATGTATTCAGTGAGTTATATATATTTATAAGTAGTAGGTTAAATATGTCAGTGAGCTATATATTTCTGTATATAACTTATATATTCAGTGAGTTATATATATTTATAAGTAGTAGGTTAAATAGTTCAGTGAGTTCTATATTTCTGTATATAACTTATATAGTCAGTGAGTTATATATGTTTATAAGTAGTAGGTTGAATATGTCAGTGAGTTATATATTTCTGTATATAACTTATGTATTCAGTCAGTTATATATATTTATAAGTAGTAGGTTAAATATGTCAGTAAGTTATATATTTCTGCCTATAACTTATATAGTCAGTGAGTTATATATATTTATAAGTAGTTTGCGTGTTTGGGTACCTCCAGAGGAGGCAAGGAACAAGGGAGAACCTTGTCCCTGGGGGTCCATAGTAGAATCTGGGACACCCTCGCCAGGGGTCATAAATACAGGCGGAGGAGGAAGAAGGCCCCTCAAATGTACACTCAAAAGGACCCACTGGTTTGTCCACAAGTCCCACGAGTTGCGAACCTTCTCCCAGTAATGGGTTAAATCGCATGGTAATGCAGAACACCACCGCGGGAGGATCCTCTATAGGAGGACAACTGTGGCAGGGTGTAAGATCCAGATCTATGGACAACGGCCTCGTCAAAGGGTTGCCTTGACCTTTTCGGGGTACCTGCAAGACTGGGGACCTTGCGGTCAACTCTATTCCCACTTGAGGAGTGGTGCCCCTCGAGGAAATTATAGCCTAGTAAACGACACAGCATTCTTAGGGAATTCTGACTAATGGACAATTTTTCTGGGCTTGGTATGTTTTGATGGGCGTCTTTGGGCTGAAAACCCTCTTCCTAGCCAATTTATCTATTATGGGCTGCCTTCTCGTAGTAGCGTAATATTTGTAGGTATGAATATATAATGAATCGGAGGTAATAATCTTGAGACTGTCTGTGCAGGATTTCGACTCTTGTTGATAACCAAGCGCTGAAAACCATGTTGTGCCCAAGATGGGCCCAGGATTGCACAAAGCCTCCATTTATGGACGTTCCAGAGACTTCTTGCTGTCCGGTTCCAAGCCGGCTTAAGCACTTCGGTGTAGACTAGAGAGGATATGTGATCCCCGTCCTGCACTGGTATCTGGGATCATTGCTTTTCCTGAGGCGAAAATAATTTCAATGATTTAGAGAATATGAAAATTGGAACTTGGAATGTTACGACATTAAAAAATAACTATCGTATCGACATTTTGACTGACGAATTCAGACGATTCGAACTGGATTTATTAGGAATTTCAGAAACTCATATCCCAGGGGTAGGAAACATGAAATTAGGTTATATAGAATTTGTTTACTCAGGCAGGAAGGATGGGGTACATAGACAGGAGTAGGGCTCATGAGGAATAAAAAAGCTGCTAAGTCTTGTTTCGGCTGGGAAGGTATTAAAAATAGAATATTAACTTCTCGTTTTATGACTAAAAATTTCAGGGTATCAGTTCTAGTAGTATATGCCCCTGTAGAACTGACTGACGGAGATACTAGTGTCTCAGATGAATTTTACTTAGTTACAGGAACAAACATATAAGGTCCCGGGTAGAAATATAATGTTATTACTGGGAGATTTTAACACCCAGGTTGGTAGAAATAGGGATAGATGGTATCCCAGCCTAGGTAAATTTGGTGTAGGAAAAGAAAACAGTAATGGATACAGACTTTTTGCAATTTTGTAGGTATAACAATCTAGTTATAATCAATACAGTATTTGGTCATAAAATGGGTGATAAGTTAATACGGTAATGACGTGATGGTAAGACAGAGTACCCTATTGATTATGTTATTATAAACCGAAGACTGGCAGGATCAATACAAGATGTTCGGTTATATAGGAGTGCTATTATTGATGTTAAAAGTAAAGATCACCATCTAGTAGTGTCAGGGGTTAATTTAAAACTGACATATCGGAAGGGTAACTACCTCCGGGGAAGTTATGATTCTGGTAGACTCCAGGATGAGAATTTGAGAGAAAATTTCCAGGAACAGTTGAATACTAAACTTGAGAGTTTAAAATTTGATAATGTGGAAGATGGTTGGAATAATTTTTGAAAAGTAATTTGTGAAGTTGTTGAAGGTGTATTAGGGAAGAAAGCTGGAACTGCAGCTAAGAATATTAGTGAAAAAGCATTATGTTTAATAGAAAGGAGAAAGGACTTGTACAAGAATTATCTGAGTGATAGATCATATGAAAACGAAAGGATTGTAATGAAAGTGGAGAAAGCATTAAAATATGAACTAAGGAGGTGTGAAGTGGAGGCTATGGATCAAATTTCCGAGGATCTAGTATATGCAACTAGATGGCATACTAGAAAATATTATGCTGGCATGTTAACAAATTGAGAGGGAGTAGTCAATCTGGACGTGGCCCAGTTAAAGATAGGAATGGGGCCACAATTAGCAATAAGGAAAGAACTAAAGAGAGATGGGTCGAACATTTTGAGACCTTGCTTAACCGAGATAGAGTTGCAGGAAAAAATATAGAGGAAAATGAAAAAGTGTGTGATACTTTTAATGTGAAGGAAGATTTAATTTGTGAGGAGTACTAAAAGGATTAAAGAATAATAAGGCTCCAGGTGCTGATAGGGTGGTAAATGAGTTTTTTTTAAATATGGTGGCTCTGAGGTCAGATACGAGTTATTGAAGATTACGAATATGATTTTGAAAAAGGGGAAGTACCTAACGATTTTAGGAAAACCTTAATTAAGCCACTTTATAAGAAAGGTGATAAAAGTCAGTGTGGTAATTTTCGAGGCATTAGTCTGGTCTCTGTAGGTAGTAAATTACTTAGTAATATGATACTTTTCAGACTGAGAGATACCGTAGACAAAGTTTAAAGAGAAGAGCAGTGCGGTTTTAGAAAAGGTAGAGGATATGTCGACCAAATTTTAACTCTTAGGCTAATAATTGAGAAGTGCGTGAGTTTTCAAACACCTTTGGTCGTCAGTTTTATAGATTATGAGCAAGGGTTCGATTCTGTTGATAGAAGAGCCTTAGTAAAGGTTTTATCCTTGTATGATATACCAGAAAAATACATTAAAGTGATTAGTGCTAAGTACGAGAATAACACTGCTGCGGTTAAGATAGGAAATGAGGTTACCAGCTGGTTATGTATTAAATCAGGAGTTAAGCAGGGCTGTGTTCTATCCCCCTTTACATTGATTATTTCGATGGACTTTGTATTAAGGCGCACAGGAAAGCAATGGGATACCACGGAATCAAATGGAGAGGAAAAAGTTTCCTGGACTTAGATTATGCTGATGATTTAAGCATCCTAGATGAAAGTAGGAGCAAAATGAATGAAGTTTTAGAGGTTTTGCGAGTTCAGGGTGCTAGAGTTGGTTTGAAAATTAATGTTAGGAAAACTAAGTCACTAAGGCTAGGAATAAGTGAAGATGAAAAGATGACGTTGGGTAATGAAAAGATTGATCAGGTGGGCAGCTTCACTTACCTTGGAAGTATTATTAGTAAAGATGGTGGGAGCAGTGAAGATGTTCGAAGTAGAATAGCCAAGTCTCAGGGTGTTTTTTCACAGTTAAAAAAAGTTTGGAAGAACAGGAAGACTAGTCTGCTAACCAAGATTAGAATATTAGAAGCTACAGTGATGACTGTGGTCAAATATGGCTCTGAAGTATGGACGCTCCAAAAAGTGGATGAAGATTTGCTAGATGTTTTCTAGAGAAATTGCTTAAGGATTGTTCTGGGTATCCGGCTGACTGACCGTATTTAAAACAATAGGCTATACGAAAAATGTGGTTCAATACCGCTCACTAGGGCTATAATGAAAGAAAGGTTGAGGAGGTTAGGACACGTTGTGTGGATGAAGGATGACAGATTGTCGAAGATTGTTCTTTTCGGCCAACCATCTAGGGCTAAACGGAAAGCAGGTCGTCCCCGTCTGGGGTGGGAGGACTTCATAAAGAAATGTTTAAAGGAATTGGGAACTTCATGGTCGGGTGTAAAAAGGGAGGCTTTGAATAGATTGGGGTGGAGGAGGATCGTGCGTGGCTGTGTAGGCCTCAGGCGGCTTAGGGCTGCGGTGAGTTGTTAGTAGTAGTAGTAGTAGAAAACCTCCACTGGACAGATCTTTTATTGCTATTATTTTCCGACAATCCCGAAACCTGTGCCACACTATTAATAGTCCTCTGGCACTCTCTGACATCCCTCATCTTCATTTCTATGATATTTTCCGGATATTTTTCTGCTAAAAATCACACATTAAATCGATTGGTTTATATTTTCGCAACCAAAGGCTCCGTAATACATCATCTAAATTTCCACCCTGTGTTACATTATTACTGGCCCCCCGGCACTCTCTGACACTCGATCCTCATTTTTATCGAAAGAAAAATCCAACAGAGCTGGATATAAACTATATGAATCAGTCATATAATTAGGAACTGAAGCAGTGACATTTTTTAGGTGACGAAAATAGAGATTGTCGTATCAGCTGTACTTGATCTTGCAACAAATTTAAGAGCCAACAAATTCGGGTAAGTATTTTCATACCTTTAAAATACGAGAAATAAAATGAAGTTGAAGAAAATAGGACAGTACTCGAAATCAAATATAAAACAAAAAGTTGGATATAATAGTTTACATTTTTTTTAACATCGCGTGCTAATAACCACAACTAGCCCCACATCAGCATGTAAATTTTACGCTCCCAACCATGTTTAAAAAAAAAAGAATAAGCATTATTTTATTCTGTTTTATTTGTAAAGGATTGCTTGGTATTAAAAAGTATGCTTAAAGTAATGACGCTGTTTCAAATAGTTCTTGGTAACAAACTATAAGTATGGAGCGACGGGGCTCAATATGAAAAAGAGATAATACCCAAAGAAATGATTATGAGTATGGATGGGAACTTTCTGATCATTCGAGATCCCTTGGTCTGGCAGCTTTTGGAAATAAGTTCTAATGTCGTCAAGAATAAAATATAGTAGTTTGAAAATATGCTTGCATTTTGAATAATTTCTTAGACAACTGGCTAAGCATGACAAAACCAGGAAGTGTGGGAAAACGAGGTAAATGATAGCCAGTCGAAAAAGAGAGAAAAAAATGTGTGATCACAGGACTTCCACTCAAAAGTCCTTAATACAGAAAACAATAGAGATAAAACGGTCCACGAGACAATGTTATATAACCAGCCTTTTAAACAAAAACTATAATAGAATACAAATTTTCTTTAGTAACAGTGACAGGGCAACTGAACAAAAAGAAACGACATAGAATGGCAGATCCAACTTTCAATTGTAAGTTTGTTTCGGCCTATTTTAAATAGGCTAAGATAAGATTGTCCAGTATTTCAATAAAGGACGAATTTCTTCTGAACATGCTTCTTGATTTCAACTGTCTCCGTAAAAACCTATGTGATACCCTAAACGAGGGCCCAATTGGTCAGGGATTCTTCCTTTTTTAATAGCTTTGATTCATCTCGTTCTTTTTCGTTCTCCTAAGGTTTCTAATTATTTTTATAGTTGTTCGAGCTGAACTAATAAAATGAATATTTTAAGCTTGTACAGACATACTACTACTTAAATCAAACAGGTCATGGTAAGGAACGAATCAGCTCAATAGTTACAGAAACTCTAAAAAAATGAATGTTGATAACAATTAATACATCAAAAGAAATAGTTTTTTTTATGCTGAATCCAAATATACAAATTCCTTAAGTTTAATACTACCCATCGAAAGCCAAGAACCTGAAAAATTTGTCTGATTTTCGAAAAAGGGAGAAAAAGCCAAAACAGTTAAGATATATTAATGAAAATCATACCATCAGATTAAGCTTAGCAAAGAACCCTACTGTGGAGGCTTCAACTCCTTATCTAAAAAAAGTGGAATTTGTATTTCTCCCAGAAGAGAGATCACAGATGCATATGTATTTATTGTTGTTTTTGTTGTATTTTTCCCTGGGGCGATAGTATTGAACCAATGGCCCTAGAATATCGAAAAAAGGCTCGTTAAGACGAATATTAAAAGTTCCAGTGCCCTTTGTAAGTGACCAAAAATACTAGATGGAAACTAGCCCTTCTCCCACGCCCCTCTCCTCCAAAGACATCCAATCAAAATTTCTAAATAGTATTTTGGTTCAGTATAGTCGAAAGGTCCAATAACTATGCCTCTGGGGGTCACATGAATTCCCAGAACCCATGGGGAAAGGATTGTAAATTATGCAGTTTGCCCATTGTTTACATATAGTATCTGTTATTGGAAAATATACGGAATTTTTCTGGAAAGGGATACTGTCTGCATGTGGGTATTTTCCACTGGGAGAATTTTCTGGTGGGATTTTACCACGGCAGTTTTTTCTACGGAGCGAGGGATTTTGTGGTATGAATTTAAACAAGATTAGAAATTAAATAAAAGGAAAATGTTTTCTTTTAAAAAGAAAACAAAAATAAAATGAAAAAAAAGAAAAAAAGTAAGGAGTAAATTTAATGTTAAAGAGCACAGTAATTATTCCGCATATGAGGGGGAGACCCCCTTCTCAATCCTTTGCTCACAAGTTTTGTCAGTAATTTTAATAAGCTTCTTATTCCAATTCAACAGCCTTTTTGTCTTAGCAGTTGTTCTTATAGGATTTTGACAAAGAGTCAAACTTCAGCGTAAAGAGCGAGTGATTGTGGAAGGGGCATCCCTCTCGTTAATCGAACGTTTCAAATTTAAAAAAGAAGGTTAAAATCATTCTGGCATTCCCTTGAAACATGACCTAACTGGTATTAAATATTACCCTACATTTAGGTGCATTGACACTATTTACTCCGCCAAACTATAAACTTTAGACTTCAAACGTATACTTTTACCAACTATAGGGTTTTTAATTAAGTATTAAAACGCAGTGAAAAGCACACACAGCACAAGTTATATATTTCTTTCTAACCAACTATATTAATTTAATGAATACTATACCAAACACTATATTAAACAAATGAATACTATATTAAACAAAAATAAATTTGACGAAACTAAAATTACACGTGTACTTTCCTACAGGATATTTTTCAAATACCTTCTTTCAAGTTGTAAAAAATCTCAAATGACATAGATTTAAAAATTTAACTCCAGGGTGGATATTTTTGTGACATTAATTTTTATACTATCTCCAATAAATTTCGGGACCACCCTAGAGATATTATAAGAAGAGGAAAACTTAAATTGCTGATACCTGATTACATAGCTGACTAGAGCACAGAAAAGATCTTAGAAGTATTTTTGTTAGAGTGCTTGCATTTCTAGAAAAAAAAAACAGTAGGCAGTTAGGAACTAAAGTGAAATAAATATTTACAGAACTGAAATCTTCTAAAAACAATTATTAGATTAAACGATTAAAAATTGTTAACGTAAATTCAAAATAATGCTTGTCTCTTATAACCTAGATCAAAAAATTTTACTTCATAAGTTTTCCAATATTTGTTTTATAGGGAGCACCCTCTGATTCATAGAGGAGATTTCTCGAACAGGAAAAAATTACTTAATATTTATGTTTCTCTCTTTATTATACATTTTTTGGCATTGAATTAGAGTTGGCAAACTTTTCCTTTGGAGGATTATATTCTAACTGCATTATGAAGGTCTCATATTTTACATATATTAATGACAATCTACAAAGAAAAAAAATCTTTCTGCCTTTTTAACAAAAATTATCATCTAGTTAACAATTGGAAGGTGAAAAAAACCATCAAATACTTGTTGATAAAGAAGTGTAACAAATAAAGAATCGACTTAAAAGTAACCGGAAATCTGAAAATAAGAATTTTTAATAAAAATAAATCAATCAAAAGAATTAGATTTTTATGGTGGTTCCAAACATATAAGACTTATCAAGTTAAGCACCAATAATCGAAAATTGTCAGTAGAGATGCCTCAGAAGGTCCCATCCCTCACCCCTGCTGCCACCTACAACTTTTTTACATAATTTATGCATGTTTTTATGTCTGTTCGTTGTCAACGAGAATGAAAAAACAGAATTTTTCTCACTTGAAAAACATGAATTTTCTCACATTGATGGATGTTTTCTTTGACGGTTATGTGTGTTGGTCAATTTATTTTATGTTTTTCATGGATGTCAACAGCAATTCATGTCTGTTTTATGGTTTTTGTCAGTGAGAATGAAAAAACAGGAATTTTCTCACTTTGATGGATATTTCAAGGTCGATTTATTAGTTGTTGTTTGTCCAGGTGTAATGACAATGGGGTGATTTACATAATCGGTGGGGGAATTATTGGTTCACGAAGGGAGAATTAAGAAACATTATGGTTTCTTTGATCTTTAGGCTAACCTAACCTGAGAACTTGATTTACATAATCGGCGGGGAAATTATTGATTCACGAAGGGGGAATTAAGAAACATTATGAGTTCTTTGATCTTTAGGCTAACCTAACCTGAGAACTTGATTTACATAATCGGCGGGGAATTATTGATTCACGAAGGGGGAATTAAGAAACATTATGGTTTCTTTAATCTTTAGGCCTGAGGGATTTATTTATTATTGTTGTTTTCGACAAGTGCATGCTAGGGATGAATGTCAAGGTGTCCTGGAATAGGAAACCGGAAGTACATGCATCCTTCTCAGCCAATCAGCGATTCGGATACATCCTCCTTCTCAGCCAATCAGAAGGCTGGTTACATATGGTTTTCCCCGTTACATAACAATTTCGTATATAACGGGCATGCAATGGGATTAAATTCTCAGAAAGTATTTTGACACAATGGAAACAACAATGAATGTTATTGATGAACTAGAAGCCTCGGCAGCCATAATTAGCAATGTGAGTACATTTTCATTTTTCATTTTCGAAATAAAATTATTTTCATTTGTCACCCTCCACTATATTTAGGTCAGTACCCCCTCCCCCCGCAAACCTAACCACCGTGCAATCTTTATAGTCACTAGAAAACATAAAATATGTTCTTTTTATTACAAAAACCTAACACCCCTCCCAGCCCCACTCTGTTTTTACAGGTACAATTCTTTCCAACAGAATTATTTCTCTTTTTTCTAATAAATTTATTCTTTCTGTAAGCCTATCAAAAAGTGACATTCAACTTATGTCTATACCATAGCTATTAATTCCATTTAAGCCACCTCAATCGTTTAAATTACTTAAAAAAAATTTTCAGCAATGATTTAAAAAGCGGACACCCCACAATTGCACTTACTGCTTGTTAATCCTTACCGTTAGTGATTTAACCAAAAAGGTTTCAAGGATAAAAAGGATTTGTTTTTTTCTTTATCAAATTAAAAAGGTTTTAAGCAAAAGGAGATTGCTGTCTATTAAGCTTGTGGATTCGTAACCTGTATTTCCCGGAGAACAGGTGAAACGGGATTATTTCCAAAAATAATTACCAACAATATATTTAGGACATTGGTGAAAGGGGGGGGGGGTTTGATATGCCTCAATTCTATCACCATTATTGTAAAATGAAAACAAAGTGTTTGCATGAAAAGTAAGGTTAGGTTGGGATGTCTATGAATAAGCCCTTTTTTTTAATTAATTGAAATAGCATTTTGATTTCTGAGTTTAGTATATTTTTATTTTTTGCTTTACTGAAAATGCTGGCGTAGGGGGGCTTTCTTAGTGATAAATTCTTTTCTAGGCAAAAATATGGTTCGTGTGGATGGTGATACTAATTTTCCTTCTTTTAAAAAAGGGGGGAAATTATTTCGAAACTAACTTTTTTCTCTTCTTTAAGGCAAATTGTGAAGAATGCCCGTCGCTGCCACCAAGTAAGAGAGCCAGGGGTAATAATGTGGCCCCTGCGAAGGCGACAGTCATACAATACGATCGCTGGCCGAAACCTCCTAAACAAGTGTTGCTTGCCCAAGCCGCGCTGGAATGTGACATCGCTTGCACATCCGCTCTCCTTGGACCTCTAATAGCTGCCCCATCAACGCTAGGTCAGGAGGTTACCCTCCAGCATGCTATGTCAGATCCATCCGATACCCAAGCCCAGACGGATTTTGCAAATGTAAGCATTTTTTCCTACCTATCATATAGAAATATCTACCAATTTCTTCCAACTTTCTTAGGCCTTTTCTACATGCACTATTTTGGAACACTGTGTAAAAGTGTATCTCAGCGGGATATTGAAAGATTTTTTCTCCCCAAAGGAAATATAATGTTCTCCCTTTTGAATCATGTCAAGTTCATGCATTCACCCTTTGCTAAATTAGATTAGTGAAGCCAAAAAAAATGCACTATATCCCGCTCATAATAAGTAGCAAAATCCTTTGCATTATAAATTGCTTTATTAGCGAATGGTTCACATTGCCTCTACACATATTATAAAAAAAAACTTTCTATCGGAATGAGTTGTGTATCATGAGAGGAGATGGCTATCCATTTCAAATCATGTTTTTTTTGTTTTTCCAGAGCAGATAAAGAGTATTAATATGAAATTTTATTTGGAGGGATTGTTTGAACAATATCAAATTGCCGCCTTCTATGTCATGCGTTTTAGATTGTAAATACCTTATACTAATATAAGATATGCTATGGGCTCGAGAAGCGTTGCAGGAAGCACTGCGGGCCGGGGAAGCGCTGCGGCAAAGTGCTGCGGAAAAAAAACAAAAAAAACAGTAGGGCTGATTTGAACACTTTGAAAATAAGCTATTTTTTTTTAACAAAATCAAATTGCTGCCTTCTATGTAAAGCGGCGTTTTATATTTTAAATATATTATATTAAGTTGGATTTTCTTTAAGTTGAATTAACCAAATGCTACTATGCGCATACTGCTACTACTACTACTACTACTAACCGCTGACTTTAAATAATACGTAAATAATAATCCAAATTTTTAAAACAGTAGGGGATGATTTGAACACTTTGAAAATAAGCTATTTTTAATTTATAGGTTGGACGACCATTGGTTCCTTATTCTTTGTCTTCCCCCTCATCAGTTGGAGAAGGAGAGGAGCTCTCCAACAAAATTTCACCAGTGAGTGATATCGCTAATTCCGATAAAATACCTGATAATATTGATGAGTATTTAAATGATTTTTCAAATGTAGATAATAGCACAGTTGGGCAGGGGGGGACTTGAGCCTAAATACACTACAGCTTTTGGAGGATTTCACAAACGAATTAACTGGGAACCCTTCCCCTCCACCTCCAGCCTCCGATACCCTCACGAGTCCACTTCAAACAACTGAAGTGGAGCACACCCCAGATATTGTTGAACAACTTGGGGGAGGGTATAATATACAAGAGGGGGAGGGGGGTACAACTTTTCCCGATTTTCAATTGACGAACACAATCTTAAATGTAATATTTGTCTACACTGCGTCTTTTGGAGATCCTTTTAATTCACTAATGAGGGGGAAATTTGTTTTTGACCCCGTAGAAACTGTGCATACCTATGTAGATATAATTCGTGCGCTACTGGAGAAGCAAATTCAATTGTGGGGGAGGGATTCAATTAAGGTTTCTATTGTTTTAAAAGTATTCTATTTAAATGAGGGGAAAAGCGAAGTTTATTATCATTATATACATTCCGAGATGCGTTTGGTTTATTCGAATTTAGAAAATTTTGAGGGTGTTTTCATGGATTGGGTAAGTCAAATTATAACGCATCTTGAGAACTTTAACGAAAACGGTAGTGGGTCTGTAGTTCTTTTTGTTGAAAATTTAAGTGTAAATATTTGTAAATTTAAGAAAGATTTTATTTTAAGAGGGGGGGGGGGCAGGCGGGGGATATGAAAGGGATACAGTTTTAAATTATAATCCAGATCTAGTAGGTTGTCGCGGTGTCCAGCGGATTTGTTTTGAAACAGGTCAAAAATGTTTCAGATATGCTTTCCTCGTATCAGCATTCGAGCCTCTAGCACGTGACGCTATCAAGACGAATTTAGATCACTGGGCTGTACATGGGAAGGACGGGTCCAATTTTACCATTGTATATTTTTCGTGTTGAGAGTGTAAATACCCAGTAACGCTACAATCCTTTGATATTTTGTAAAGGGCTAATATCCATTTAAATATCGGCGTTACTGTGGTTCATCTTGAAACTGAATTTTAAGACGGGGCTCATTCAAAACAGAAGGGGGTTGTTTTCCCCTTAAGGGGCCCATCAATTGATTTGGTCAAACACTGAGTTTGGTTGTTATATACACCACCTAGTGACCCTGCCAATTCAATTGGCCATTTTAACCCTATCACAGACATCAGTAGAGTTCTGGGGGAGGGAAAGAATAAGGGGGTACGTTTCTACTGTCCAACATGCCTCTCTTTATTTTGGACTGAATTAAAGTTGCAAAATCATATGAGGCATTGTAGCCGGCATGGCTATCAGACAGTGGAAACGGTTTCAGGGGATAGGGCCATTTTACGCTTTAAAAATTTCCAGAACACCCTTCTCCAGTGCAACAAAATATCTTTAGACTGTGAAGCTAAGCTGGTGGAGGTGAATGATCCCCAATTTCCAAACCGAGTCAAAGACCATCAGGCTATCGCAGTGTCCTATGCTCACGCGCAAAGAGACAGTTCTAACACCATGCGGTTGTTAGAAATAGTAGAAACATTGGATGAGGGTGAGTGCATGGTCAAGGCACTGACTAAACTAATTGGAACGGCTAATGGTGCTATTTCTCGTTTGAGAAATACCAATTATCCAAAGGTGTTGTCTGCAGAGGATCGTCGCGCGATTACAAATCAAAAAATTTGTGGGGGTTGTAAGGGGGAGTTTGCCGAGGAGGGGGATAAGGGGACTAAAGGCAAACGAGGGGGGAGGGGGAAAGTCAGAGATAATAATCACTTGTGGCAGGAAATATACTCGGGGGTAGCAATTTTAGGGGGGTTGCGCATCAATCGTGTAACTTAAATGTTAGCCAGCAGTTTTTTATCCCTGTTTTTATCCACAACTCAAATTATGATTTAAAATTTATTTTACCGGCACTGGCACGTATGCAGAGGCAGGGAGGGGGAGTAGATAGTCCATGGGTAAATAGTTCATTTACCTATAACATTATTCCCAAATCGGCCGAGAAGTTGGTGCTTTTTGAACTGAAATGGCAGGTAGTGGATAATGAGCATATATGTTGGAATAAAATTAGGTTTTTATATTCCTTTAGTTTTTTTCTCAAGGAATTGATTCAATTGATTTAAGTGAAAAAAAGCGACAATTTCGATAGCTTTCCCATGCTTAAACAGCACTTTCCAGACAGTGAAATGTATGATCTGTTGACCTGCAAAGGTGTATACGCATACGATTATTACTGTTCTGGCGCTCGCTTAAGCGAGGTGAAACTACCTCCAATTGAAGCTTTTTACAATTCACTGACCAGCAGTTAATGCAGAGCCGAGGATTATGAGTTTGCCAAGAAGGTGTGGTCTAAGGGGGATTGTAAAAATGGGTGAGATTATTGTAGACTGTACTTGGCCAGTGACGTTCTAACTCTGTTGGATATAGTTTGTAAGAACACAGACCAAATCTATTCAGAGTTCGGGTTAGATATAGGCTATTATTTTTCCACACCCCATTTAGTGCTGGATTTGATTTTAAAAATTAGCAGGGAGGAAATAGGCCTAATCACCGATGTAGATCAGCACCTTTTTTGTAGAGTGTTCAATGAGGGGAGGGTATGTTTTTCATGGGGATCGCGTCTTGTCTACCGATCCGAGCGGACAAAACAGCACCGGTGCAAAGTCAAATGCAGTGTTCTTGGACATGAACTCATTGTACCCCTCGGCAATGTCTCACTACTCTTTGCCGTGCGGGAACTATCAATGGCTTGAGAATCCTTATGAGTTCCCCGACATTACCACCGTCGAGGGCAATGGGCCACAAGGATGGTTCTTTGAAATTGACGGTCACATTCCGCTGGCGCTTCACGACTCCGTCAAATATTTTGTTTTTCCCTGTATCAATCAACCCGTGAGCAGGGACTCTCTGAGCCCCTACAATCGATCATTGGTTGAGGATATGGGGATACACTGGACTCCCTCTAAGCAAAAACTGATTGCTGATTTGGACCCTAAGGAGAATATCGATGTTCACCATGTGCTTTTACACTGGATGGTGAACAATGGTTTCAAAATCACCAAAATACACAGGGTCCTGCAGTTCAATCAGCGACCATACTTGAAAACGTTTATCGATACTTTTGTCGATAAACGGTCTAGGGCAAACTCAAAGGTGGAGAAGGAAATGTACAAACTCATCCTAAATTCAGCGTTTGGCAAAATGTGTGAAAGCGTACGTAACAGATCTCGCTGCGACGTCGTGACTGACCCTCTAGAGTGTGCACGAATTATTGCCGACCCCAATTTTACATCGTTCACGAGCATAGAGGCTGGCATGGTTTTTCTACATAGGAAAAAAGAGAAATGTGGTACTGAACAAGAATATAGCAGGCGGCAGTTCAGTACTAGAAATTTCCAAAAAGCTCATGTTGTCGTTCTTTTACAATGTGTGCAAGGTGCACTGGCCATGGGAGGGGGAGGCTCAAGTTTACTACGGGGATACGGAGTTTCTGCTGTTAAAGGTAAATGGGACTGAAGATTTATTGGGTGATTTAGAAAAGGTGGAACACATCAGCTCACGGATGGATTTCACCAACTGGAATCCATCACTCTACCCCGAGTTGGTGACACGTCAAGCCCCTAACCAACTATTAATATTAAAATCAGATACGGGGAGTGATTTGATATCCGGGGGGGTTTTCTCGGTCCCTAAAGTTTAACGCGTTGAAACACATGGTGGGGATGAAAAGAAGTCGTCTAAAGGGGTGCCCAAACATTTTGTAAAGAGTAATTTCAACATGAGCGTGTACAGAGACTGTGTAGAAAGTAGCCTAGTGCCGAGAGCACAAGTGCTTGCAATTCGCAATCTACAGTATAGAAATTATACTGTGAGAGTGGAAAAGAATGCAATGTCGTGTATATCCGACAAAGTCTATGTGCTCGAGAATGGTGTGAGTGTCCTGCCTCATGGCCCCTACCGTATTTCAGACCAAGTTGAATGCATAGACTATCGCAATCAACTTGGTCAGGATAAACTAACCTAACTAACCAACTAACCCAACCACTAACCACCACCACCAACCCATTCATAAATTAACTAACCACCACCAACCCGTTCATAAATTAACTAATCTAACCTCAACTAACCCAATCTCAACCTAACCTGCAGCAGTGGTCGGACAACTATTGTGTACAATCCATTTTCGCCCCGCGGTTGCCGGGGTGGGGGCCCCTTCCCGCGGCCGCCCAGGGGGGTGGGGGAGCCCGCCCGTGGCCGGCCGGCCTGCGGCCCCGCGGCCCTGGGGGGGGGGTGTGACCCGACCTTTAAATTCACTGTAATTTTCAACTGTGCTAGTTCAGGTTCCAGGTGTTTTCTGTTTTTTTTGTTGCATAGAAAAGTGTTTTTTTTGTACAAAAAAGTGTCTCAAGACAATAAGTGCTGTTGATGGACAAAATTGTCATGATGACCAAGACATTTTGTCAACTATTCCTGTTGAACAAGCGTTATTTTTATCGTTGCAGTTCACGTTGAACAAATATTTTTTTTCCTATTGGTGAAATAAATGCTACTATGAAATATTGTTTTTTGTTGTTGTTCATTAATAGATAGATCTATAGGAAAATTATTGCAACTTATTAATTGGACATGTATGATTTACAGTTAGTTGTAGTCCGACTGTTGTCAACAGCATGTATCAATTTAAAATACCCTTCAGATCGTTTGTGCGTGGTCCCTCAATGTCGGGGAAAACAACACTTTTAGCTAAAATAATTCAAAATTGCGATAAAATGTTTTTGGAAAAGCCGAAAAAAATCTACTATTGTTAAATTATTTGGCAGGAGTCCTATGATAAAATAAAAGCTATTGACACATCTATACCAATACAATTCATACGAGGAATTGATGTTTTCATTAGTATTGAACCGTACTCATGGTTGATTATTGATGATTTGGCTGAATCCATTGAACAGTTCTCACAGGAAATGCTACAACTGTTCACTGTTCGCTCCCATTATGAACACATTTCCGTTACTCTGGTTCTACAAAATCTGTTTCATCAGAGCAAATGTATGCGAACACTTGCTTTGATTTGCACTATCTATATTATCTATCGAGTAGTTCATGATTCTAGCTCGCTCATAACTCTCAATAAGCAGATATACCCCAGCGCCCCAAAATTTCTGTTGTCAGCGTACACTCAGGCAACTAGCAAGCCCTACGGTTACATTTTGCTGGATCTTAATCAGAGCACGCCCGAGGATCTACTTGTAGTCACCGAAATTTTCAACAATGAAATTACAGTATATCTTCCGGTGAACAGTAGAAAAGACTATTAGTTGCCATTATGACACTGAAGAAACTACACGAACAAAGGCATTTATTTTCCGTTTTAAGCACTTGAAAACCCTTGCTTAGGAAGGCTATACTCAAACATGGGGTTGACAATGATTTCATTAATATAATATCTGAACTTTGTTTAAATTTAACTGAGGGCAATGTTCAACATTCAGATGGTGTTACACAACAGACAAAGCAACATCGTTCCACTGTACGCGCCTGGGATTGTAAAAACAAGGGGAAAGTTTTTAAAAGAAAACAGCTCCTTCAAGCAAGCGGTAGCTTTTTCACACTTTTACTGCCAATAATTGCAGGACTTGTAAACAGTTTTCTCTAGAGAGAGAGAGAATGGCCAAACACTATAAATTGAAACCATTTTAACTCGTCTTCTCGCCCGTCGAACATTTTGAAGACAATCTAAGCAAATTCATTAATGATAAGAATATTGCCGATGACAAAAAACCGCTTTTACTCCAAGATGCATCGCGAAGTGTGGATAAACATACAACATATCGCGAGAGACCCACCGTCGCCACTGATCCCCCTAAACAGGTAACATCTCCTCAAGATTCAGCAGCACTGCAATCAAAGGAGAAGGACTTGGATTCGAGTGTTTCGAAAATTGGAAACCTATTGCCACTGACCTATCGAGAACAAAGTAAAAGTGTATTATCATATCTCATGTTGGAAACTGCTGATGAACATCGAGTTCAAGTCCATAGCACAGGGAAACAAATTATAATTCAGGGAAAAAATTATAATCTAGTTGATTTAATTTGTGATATTGTGACGAATCGTAAAGGACTTTTATCCTTTGATAATAATCTATACACTTTCTAAATGTATCAAACTTCCCCAAAAGTCTTATTGGCAATAAGCAAATTCTAAAGAAACTAAGAGAATATAGTCCCCCACCAACACCAGCGCCAATGTCATTTAAAAAAGAAGAAGAAGATTCAATATTTGAAAATACTAGCAACACTGATTTTAAAACACCTGTGGCTGCTAGTCAAAAGCGAAGACGAATTGATTCACCCTCCAGTGTGCAAAAGGGGAGTGGACATTACACTACGTGCTTGCGTTCGAAATGGATGAAGTTCTGAAAGGTGTCTATGAAAATATTGGTGAAGTGGGAAGTTTAAGTTCTCCGAATACAATTTCTAACGCTGTCCTCAGCATCCTCACATTGAAAACAGTAAAAGAGTATTCACGAAATGAACCGAGTAACCCAATGTATCAGAATCACTGAATTCATAGCAAACAGTATCAACAAACTAAAGTCTTTTTTCCTTCGCATATAGTGCAAACGGATCTTTTAACTTTAGACGCAATTCAACATCGTCACAATGCACCCTACAAATATATTCTGGTGGCAATCATTGTCTTTAGTCGCTATGCCTATGCCATTCCACTGCGATCAAAGAGAGGTGTTGAAGTTGCTCGGGCAATTGAAAGTAATCTAGAACAGGATTCGTATAGAAAAATTCAATCGGATCGTGGCAGTGAATTTGTTAATCCCCAAGTGCAAAATGTTCTATTGAAATATAATACAACACTTTATCATAGTCACAGTCCGATAAAGGCCGCATTGGCTGAACGATTAATAAGAACGATTCGTCTATTAATTTCAAGATATTGTACTCTGAAAAATAAACCGGCTTTTATTCATGATTTAGATAAAATCATGCAGATATACAACCATCTACCTCATCGATCTCTGTCCAACTCAAGCCCTCGGGATGTTCACTACAATGAAAATACATTTGATGCTTTTCTACAGCAATACTCCAATGGTGAAAAAGAAAAAAAAATGTGAAGAAGAAATTCAATGTTGGTGATACTGTTAGAATTAATAGAACCACCAATATTTTTGAAAAGGGGAATTATTTATGGAGCACCGAACTTTTTAAAGTGTCCAAAATCCTGGACACCGAGCCCAAGACAAATCGACTGCGATACACCAAATATGATGAGATTGTCGGCGGTTTTTATGAATATGAACTGCAAAAAGTTAGAAACACTAGCGAAATTTATCAAATTGAAAAGATATTAAAGAGTCTTACCCATAGTGGCAAGAGACAGTTGCTTGTTTGCTGGCTAGTATACAACTCAGATTTAGATTCTTGGGTCAGTGTTGAAGATATTAACAATACCCAATGATTTCTATGTGACTTTCATGTCCAATGTTTCCGATCCTCTCTACAATGACTTGAATAGAACAAGTGATTTTTGGACGAGACTCTCCCCCACCATCAAATTCGACGACAATGGAAAGTATGAAGTGGCTCTTGTCGACTGTATTCTCAAAAATAACTACGACATCCTGAGAAAAAATCATAAATATGATATAAAAATTAGACCCTATAATTGGCCGCCACCACCAGGTGATCAAGAACAAATTCAAAAAATCAATTGGATGAATTATCCATACATTGAATTACCCGACGAGGAAATCTCTTGTATGAACGAGTGATTTTGTTCCATAAATAAAAGAAACTCTGCTCTTAAAAAAGGAGCCATTCATTTCATATATTCACATGGGGAGGACAAAATATACATTATCCCCCTTACTAATGGCGAAAACGTTATTCTCAACAATAGTCTAAAAGATGTTCTTGGCTTTAAGCTCATTATCATCAACGGTAAAAGTGCTGGAAACACTAATTTCATTTTTAAATGAAATTTAAAAATTTCATTCCGCCTGCCTTCTCCACGGACACTTGTATATTTCTCTACGCATCATTTGTGGAAACATCTCGGGTTGGTAATTCAAATGTTCCCCTCCTACGAGTTCTCGAACGAAAAACTAATCAAGAACATATTCACCCCTACAATATAAAGCATCTTCAGTATACTCCCGTAAACACTTCCTATTTGGAACTCTGTCAGTTAACACTAAGAACTGAATTAGGTGATCCCATAGCAATTTCAAAAGGTTTGGCTGTGATTAGATGCCCTTTTCGACCCATCGTTCAAAAGCAAGATGTCTAATAAAAAAGTGGTATTCACTTGTCCTGATATTGACTGCTATGTTAATACTCTTGGCCCAAGACAACATGGCAATGGAATGGCCTATTACAAAGGTCGCTCGTCAATGTCTGGCTATGGTCTTGGCAGTTGGTTTGCTAAGCTCTTTCGCTCTGCACTACCTCTGGCTAGAAAATATATTGTACCGGTAGCGACAGATTTTGCATCCTCTACACTATACGATTGGGACTCTAGCAAGGATTTAAAAAAAAGTATTACAAAAAATCTTCTGACGAATGTTTGAACTCATGGTGAACAATTAAAACAGAGTGGAAAAGACTAAAAACTTCGAGAAACAATTCAACCTTCATCAGCCTCCGCTCGGGACTTAGACGAAAGACATCCTTCTTGTCAAAGAAAGTAAGGAAAAAGCCGACACAGACTGTAAACAGAAGAAGAAGTCGCAGGAAGAATAAAATTGTTAGATCGAAACTAGATTTCTTGTCCTAAAGTGTCCTACCTACCGCATAAGGATTCTCAACTTTCAATCACCGCCTCATTGAATCTATTCAATGCTGAAAATGTTCAAGTGAGTGTCAAGCATGGATACTATGAACAATTTTATCCTCAACAACCACTCTCCGATAATATCCACTTTCAAATTTATTCCAATGAAGACTACTTTATGGACATGTCTTCAGCATTTATAGATTTACAAAGGAAAGTCCGGATATCCGATAATACAATGCCAATTAGGGTCGATGGAATATCCTATGAAAATTGTATATTACATAATCTATTTCGTCAAATTAGTGTCTACATCAATGGCAAGCTGGTGAGCACAAGCAACAATCTCTCAAGTTATACAAGCTATATGCAATTCATGTTGATGACACCCAAGTCATACAAGGAATTGAGAGGCATCTCCAATGGATATGAATATATTACTAATACTGATAGTACAGATGCACTTAAAAATGCTACAACTAGTGAATTACATCTAGTTGGAAAAACATATCATGAAATATTTAATATACCCCAATGGCTGCCACCCAATGTTAAAGTGGATATAAAACTAACGCTTGCACCCTCCAATTTCATATTGAGAAAAGAACTTGCTTTCAATCCTGATGTAAGTCTCTCCCTCACCTGGGCAATACTTCGTGTGCGCAAACAACAGGTCATGAGTTCTGTTGCTTTGGCAGTGGAAAAACTGAGAGCCAATGGAAATAATATTAAACTACTTGTTCCTCATACAATCACCAATCAACGTCATATTTCATTAGGCTCACGTACCTTCACCGATTCATCATTTATTATTTGCGAAATCTCATCAAAACGTGCCTCGGCTTAAGTGAATAGCGGAAGTTTCCGAGCAATGTTTTTTGGATGTTCATATAAGTCCGAGATATTCGGACTTACATCTCTTATGTACAAATTAAATAGTATTTAACTCTCCAATCTATCTTTTGATAAATCCTATTGAACATTGTATGAGTTGACCATGCAAACCCTAGATCATGATTCACAACTATTTGAAAATGGTATAACCGAAGATATGTTTGCTAAAACACATGGTATCATTGTACTGGATTTCTCTGGTACACAGGATATGAGTATAGTACGTACGGGGAGTGTGCCTTTAGAGTGTACATTTGCCGACCCATTGGCTGAGAGTATTGCACTAACCTCACTAAATCAATATGAAACCTATTGGGAAATCACTCCCGAAGGCAGTGTTCTACTAGACTTGGCGCCATGAACATCAGTCAAATAATCAATGTATTTTAAATGGACCCCTACATGTCCCAGTACAAATCCTATTGTCTGCCCTCGGACTTTCTTGGAAAAATTCAAAATGTCAACAATAGCTTAATTATTGTTAATAGTAGTCCGTCGACTGTGCTGACTGGTCATTGGCTGTGCATCTTCCAAACAATGAAGATGATTGAATTTTTTGATCCTCTTGTTCTATCCTATACATTTTACACACCTCACATCAGCAACTATATTGAGAACAGTGGGAAAACTATTATTCAAAATCGGAAGAGGGTTCAGGATCTAACGACTAAAAGCTGCGGCTTCCATGCACTACTATATTTTGTGTTCCGATGTCGCGGCTATACTTACAAGCAGTTTCTCCACATTTATGTTGACAATCCACGTCTGAATGACTTTCTAGTGGAAAATACCCTCTCAGACCTATATAGTATTGATTTCAGTGCCCTAAGAGTAAAGTGCTTAAAAAATGTTTGTGAATTTGTTTATTAATAAAATGCATATATATACAACAATCTCTTTAAATCTTCACTTTAGATTTCTTCATCGGTGTATAGGCAACTGTCGTGAACCACTAATGCTGATAAATCATTTGGATTCACTGTATATTGATCTTGATTGACTGCAAAGTCAGGGTCACATTTTCTACAGTACAATGTAACTTCACTCTTGCGAGTTTCAATCTGTCTATTTAAAGCAATATCACATACAATGTTTTTCAATGGTGAATCACATTCGGTAACTGCCAAATAAAAATCACTAGGTTTATAGTCATAATAGGCAGTGTCATCACAACGATGACGTAGAAACCAAATTGTCTTGTTACCCCAACAGTTGAATCGATACCAATATCGTAGAAATAAACTAAAATCACGTTTAGGGTTCTTTCCAATAATAGCAGGGTAAGTTTTTCTCCCACTGATCACATTTGTCATAGTGGCAATTGCAGCATAGTTGCCCTCTAGGGTGAAAGTCACACACCTCTTCAAGACATGAATTACATCCTTTAATTTGTACTGCATAGCCTCTATGTAATTTACAAGGATTAAATAATTTGCACTTTTCACTATACTCATCTATAATTGTACAATTCTCACATTGAGTCCAACTGCCTAAAGTGTACATGCACAATGGACATATATAGAACATTTTTGGTTTCCGATGTCAACTCACTCACAGCTAAAACGAAACTGAGCGTCCTCGCTCCATAAATTCAGTGCAGGGAATGGGAAGAGGAGTAGCTCTGTAACGTTACCTCTTTCGAATGACAGGGGAGCCATCGACATTGAATCCATTGGCAATGTTTTCAAAAGTATATCCACAATATGATTCTGCTTTGTTCCAATTAATATATCAATAAATTGACTATAAGCATTTGAATCACATTTTAAAAGTTTTATACAATAGTCCAATGGGGGAGAATCACTCCTCATTATATTGTCAAGAGTTCCCGGACAAGAGAATATCCTGTTTTGAATAGATAACTTGAGAAAATCATAATCCGAAATCAAATATTTTTCTATATACTATAGATTTGATCGAATTCTCTTTTTCTCAAATTTCTTCATTTTTCAAAACTTTCCCTACGACTGTTTGCTCTAGAATGACCCTGATTCAATATCACCATTGCCTAACCTAACCAAAAAAGAAGGAAAACATTTTCAATTTCGAAGAAGTTTATTGAATAATTACAACAACATCAATAATACAGAGCATGTACAATTAGCGATACTGTTTATTGTCTTCAATATGTTTCACCAATGCACTTAAAGCACATTGAAGTCTATTCACATGTGCTTTATCAACTTTAGCGGCAAAACATAATTGATCCTCCATTTTAAATTTGCTCAAGCATATCACATATCTTGCATATACTGCATCCCATTCAAGACAAAGACGTGATCCTTTCGTGATTTCCACCGCAATGTTTGGTGCTCTTGTACTATTATCATCAGCTCCACTATCAACTTCTAATAGGGTAAACATTCCACTCATCGCCAACAACACAAATATATATACAAATGAGTAAAGTCAAACTGTTCTTCTTCTCACTCCTTTGAATTCTATTCACAGACTAATAAAACTTTAGCAAAAAACCCTTTCCTCATATTCCCTTCACCGCTAATATGTAACCAGCCCTCTGATTGGCTGAGAAGGGATATGTAACCGACTTGCTGATTGGCTGAGAAGGAAACACGTGATCTAACTGTTTCCTGGAAACTCATAACATTCGCGTCGAGCATGTACATTCTCACTGACAAAAACCATAAAACAGACATAAATTCCTTTTGACATCCCTAAATGTGAGAAAGTTCCTTTTTTTCATTCTCACTGACAACGAACCATAAAACAGACATAAATTGCTGTTAACATCCATAAATGTGAGAAAGTTCCTGTTTTTTCATTCTCACTGCCAAAAACCATAAAACAGACATGAATTACTGTTTACATCCATGAAAAACATCAAATAAATGGACCAACACACATAACCGTCCAAGAAAACATCCATCAATGTGAGAAAATTCATGTTTTTCAAGTGAGAAAAATTCTGTTTTTTCATTCTCGTTGACAACGAACAGACATAAAAACATGCATAAATTATGTAAAAAAGTTGTAGGTGGCAGCAGGGGTGAGGGATGGGACCTTCTGAGGCATCTCTACTATTGTCTTGATTTCAAACAGTTCGTGCTAACGAACTGCAAGTAAGGAGCGACCCGGCTCAATGGTAACCGAAACTCTAAAAAACGTAATTTTGGTACCAATAGATACATCAAAAGAATCAAATTTTAATTCTGATTTCAAATATATAAGTTTCATCAAGTTTAATCGTACCCATCAAAAGTAACGTGCCTGAGAAATGTTGACTGATTTTCAAAAAAAGGGGGAAAGACCCCCTAAAAGCTATAGAACCTTAATGAAATTCACACCATCATATTCAGCGTATCAGAGAACCCTACTGTAGAGGTTTCAAGCTCCTATCTACAAAAATGTGGAATTTTGCATTTTTTGCCAGAAGAAAGATCACTGGTGCGTGTTTATTTGTTTTTTTGTTTATTTTCCCAGGGGTAATTGTATTGACCCAGTGGTCCTAGAATATCGTAGGAGGGCTCATTGGAACGAAAATTAAAAGTTCTAGTGCCCTTTTTAAGTGACCAAAAAAAATGGAGGGCAGCTAAGCCCCCTCCCACGCTCATTTTTTTCTCAAAGTCACCTAATTAAAATTTTGAGATAACCATTTTGTTCAGCATAGTCGAAAATCTAATAAATATGTATTTTACGATGACTTAATCCCCCACAGTTCCAAGGGGAAGGGCTGCAAGTTATGAACTCTGCCCATTGCTTACATATTGTATTGGTTATTGGGAAGTATACAGACATTTTCAGGAAGAATTTTTTTCTGGTGGGGGGGGGGGGGGCTGGAGGAGGGGGTTACTCAGGAGGATCTTTCCGTGGAGGATGTTCCTTTGGGGTAAGGGACATTTCTATGAAGGAGGCACCGGATTTCCAAGCATTATTTAAAAAACGATCACAAATTAAATAAAAAAACATTTTTTTCAACTGAAAGTAAGAAGCAACTTTAGAACTTAAAATGAACAGAAATTATTACTTATATGAGGGGGTTCTGCCCCAAGTCAATACCTCGCTCTTTACGCTACAATTTTTTTTTTGTTAGTGCTTTCAAAAGAGCTATCTATTCTAATTAAAAGGCCTTTGTGATTCAAGGGTTTGTGAGTAGAGTAGTATATTCCATTTCTAGGAGCTTATGTTCCCTCCCATGCTATTCTAGGAGCTTAAGTTCCTTCCGGTGCTATTTGGGGAGATTACGTTCCATGGTACCTTTCCAAGGCAGATGACCAGACTGGTTATTTGGCAGTGTATAATGTGGTCAAACATGTTTTGAGAGTATGGTCATAATTATATAACTCAACCGAACCAGTTTTTGAGGCAACATCCGTTTTTTAGGAGCAAATCAGAGAGTGGAGGTTACTCCATATTCGATAACTTGATTTGTGGTTGGGATTTGAATAAAAGGACTGATTTTCATTACAATTCATATTAGTAAGAGAATTAAATTCAAAGAGATTAGTCTATTTGAGAGGATATTAGTGGAGAAAAATGAGTGGTGCATTTACATTATTGGAGATGAATGACGGAGCCGACAACAGCAGCAACGATATACGAGTACCCAATGTGGCTGTGGAAATAGCCGGAGGCTGTAGACTATGCCTTGAGTGGGACAATATGTATGCTAGATAAGTGATATCATTAAGCAAGTTTAAGCAGGAGGAGCAACTATGTTTTGCTGGAAAAGTGAATATTCTCCATATAAATAAACTTCGGTCAGCATTAAATGTCCTATCGAAATATATTGATGAGAACAAAATGCATCAGTGAATATTATTATTTTAATTATGTTCAATAAAATTGTTTCTAAATCAAAGGTATTTTTCTTTCTATTGTAGACTAGCGTATATTTTTTAGAGTAGAAAAAGAAATTCTGGTTAGTCTGAAGTTGGTTGTGAGAGAGTTAGGACTCTAAAAAATGGATAGATCTGAGAAAGAGTGAATCATGAGGAATCGAGTGCTTATGGAAAGACGTTAGATTCCAGATTACGATTTTCAAGAGCTCTCTAACCAAAGTGAGATATTTTCTCGGATAATACTTGAGGATACAATGAAAACTAATTCTTCATCATTAGACTATTGCATGAAACTTCGACATCGTGGTCCAAATGCATTTACACAATTTATTGATATATTAATCACGACATAGCAAAATGATATTGTGGATATGCTTTTAAACACTAGTTTAGAAATTTAGGACTTTTTTTCATGAGAAAGATGGTGCTCAAGGAGGATTTACTTCTCTCTCACTATATCCGACAATTTTTGTTGTTGCTAGCTCAGTTTCATTGTGCCAGTGAGAGTGTCATCACATGAAAAAATGTTCCTTACATGTCCCCTATGTGGGCAGCTGGTCATCATGTGAGAATTGCACAATTATTGATGATATGATGAAAAGTTTAGATTATGCAACCCGTGTAAATTGCAAAGAGGATATGCTGTACAAATTAAAGGTTGTAATTCATGTCTTGAAGAGGTGTGTGACTCTCAATCTAGAGGCTACCTATGCTCCAATTGCCATTATGATAAATATAATCAGTGGGAGAATACGCATCCCGGTATGATTGGAAAGAATCCTAACCGCGATTTTAGTTTATTGCTGCAAGATTGGTATCTTCGCGGTTTTAGATTGTTCTGGGAGGAAGAGCCGGGTCACCGATTCAAATGCTCGAACAACAAAAGAATATGGTTTCTACTTCATCGCTGTGAAGATAATAGGTCTTATGATTATCAGCTTAATCATTTTAGTTTGGCTCGGATGGAACGTTAAGCTGCTCTTTAAGATAATTTGCTATCGCTTCAAATAAGTAAATTGAAACATGCGGATTCCGTACAATGAATGAGAAAAGCATAATTGACAATGTAAGAAGATGTTAAGAGCATTAAGATACATTCTACTGTATAAAATGTGACCCTGACATTGCAGTACATCAGAATCAGTATACTGTGAATACGGATAATCTATCAGCATTAGCTATTGTTGAAAAATACATATACCTAGTAGAAAATGAAATCTAAAGAGTAGAAAAGTCGTTTTTTATAATTAATATAAATTTTTATCATTTATTAATAAAACAATTTAACATACATTTTTATAACATTTTATTCGTAGGGCACTAAAATAAATATTAAATAAGCTTGTAAGTATATTTTCCACTAAAAAGTCGTTCAATCGAGGTAAGTCAACGTAGATGTCGAGAAACTGTTTGTAGGTGTAGCCACGACATCTGAACATGAAAAAGAGTAGTGCATGAAAGCCACATGTCTTAGTCGTTAAATCCTGTACTCTCCGTTGATTTTGAATAATGGTTTTCCCACTTCTTTCAATAAAGTTGCTGATGTATGGAGTGTAGAATTTATACGATAGGCCAAGAGGATCAAAAAATTCAATATTCTTGGCTGTTTGAAAGATGCATAGCCAATGGCCGGTCTTCAAATTCGATGGACTGCTATTAACAATAATTAGGGTATTGTTAACACTTGGAATTTTTTCAATGAAGTCCGAAGGTATGCAATAGAACTTGTACTGGGACATGTATGGATCCATACTAAATACGTTGATTATTTGGTTTGTGTTCATGGTGCTAAGTCTAGTAGAACACTGCCGTCGGTTGTGATTTCCCAATAGGTTTCAAATTGACTCAGTGATATTAGCGTGATACTCTCAGTCAAAGCATCGGAAAAGGTACACTCTAAACGTACATTCCCTGTTCGTACTATGCTCATATCCTGCGTCCCCGACAAGTCCAAAACAATTACCCCATGATTTTTTGAAAACATTGAATCGGTTATTCCATTTTCAAATAGTTGAGAGTCTTGATCTAGGGATTGCATGGTCAACTCGTACAGACTTCTATAGGATTTTTTATCAAATGATAGAGTTTATAGTGGGATACCATTCACTTTACACACTAAACTAGATAGACAGAAAAATTTAAAATCATGGTGATATTCAGTCATGGACCCAATAGCACAGCCTCTATTCACACAGACCTAATCGAATTTTGATGGTATTTCCCCATTGATAAATTATGAATAGCCATAGATACGAGAGCCGGTGGCAATATGACATTGATTGGTGATCGTATGGGGGACAAGAAGTGTCCCAAGAAGGGACAAGGACGATCCCTTCTCAGGATGTCATAGGTATTTTTGAGAATACAGTCGAAAAGAGCCACTTCATACGCACCGTCAAATTTGATGGCGGGGGAGAGTTCCGTCCAAAAATCACTTGTCGTATTCAAGTCGTTGTAGAGAGGATCGGAAACATTGGACATAAATGTTACAGAGAAATCATTCAGCCTTGTCGATATCTTCAACATCAACACAAGAATCAAAATCAAAGTTGTTTCCTCGACACCGAACAAATAACTGTTTCCTACGCCTATGAGTACGTCTCATTAATATCTTTTCAATTTGAAAGCTTTCACTAAAGTTTTTGACTTTTTGTAGTTCATAGTCACAAAAGCCGCCGAGAATCTCTTCATCTTTGGTATCGCGCAAACGGTAAGTTATGGGTTTAGTGTCTAGGATTTTTGCCACTTTTAAAAGTTCGGTGGACCACAAGTAATTCCCCTTTTCAAAAACATTAGTTGTCCTAATAATTCGAACAGTATCACCAACATTGAATTTATTTTTCTTCTTGACAATCGTCTCATTGGAATACTGTTTAAGAAAGGTGTCAATTGTTTCATGATCAGAATGATGAACTTCCGTTGGGGTTGAGTTGGACAAAGATCAATGAGGTCGTTGATTATAAATAAACATGATTTTATCTAAATCATGAATAAAAGCCGGTGTATTTTTCAATGTACAATATCTTGAATTTAAAAGTCGAATAATTTTTATCACTCGTTTAACAGATGCAACTATTATATAACGATGACTACCATGGAGTAGTGTGTTACTTTTAGTTGGTATTTACGAAACATTGGGATTAACAAATTCACTACCGCAATCCGTTTGAATTTTTTTGTACTAATCCTGTTCGAGAATACTTTCAAAGGCCCGAGCAACTTCAACGGCTCTCTTTGTTCGCAATGGAATTGCATATGCATAGCGACTAAAAACACTGATTGCAAGTAGAATGTACTTGTACGGTGTATTGTGAAGTCTTTGAATCTCATCTAGAGTTAGTAGATCTGCTTGCATTAAAATGGGAAAAAGGCTTTAGTTTTTCGATATTGATTAGCACGAAGTCTATGATTTCTATGCAGAGTGTAACTTGATTCATTTTGTAGATAGTCTTGTACACTTTTAGTGTGAACACCAGTGACCTTGGAAAGAGTGGTGGGGGAACTTAAACTCCCCACCTCACCAATATTTTCATAAACACCTTTCAGAACTTCAACCATTTTGAACGTAAACACGTTGTGTAACGCCCGCTACCCTTTTGTATACTAATTGTGGTTGGTGGTGTGGTGACGTTGACTTGATACGTCTTCGCTTTTGTCTAGCCATTAGTGGTGTGCTAGTATTTTCCAAAATTGATTTAAAATCTTCTTCTTCTTCATGTTCATATTTTAATGGTGATGACAATGATACATGTTCATTTAATTTTCTTAGAATTTTTCTATTGCTAATAAGACTTTTGGGAAAGTTTAATGTATTTAGAAAGTTGTATAGATGAGCGTCAAATGATAATAGTCATTTACGATTTGTAACCATATCATAGATTAAATCAAGTAGATTATAGCTCTTTCCCTGAATTATAATCCCTTTCCCATTGCTCTCAACTTGAATATGATCTTGGCCACTTTCCAAGAGATAAGTTAGGAGTCGTTTAGTTTGTTCAAGATATGAGTTGGGCCATATATTTACAAATTTAAATACAAATTAATACATATACTCCTTCTTTAATTTTGTTCTAGAAGCAGAATCCAGAGGAGATGATTCATTTTTGTGATCAATACCAGCAGTGGCCTTCACACGATAGGGCTTATGTTTTTCCACTCGGCGAAGTGCATCTTGAAGTAAAAGCAGTTTTTTATCATCCTCAATATTCTTGTTGTCAATGAATTTACTCAGATTGTTCTCAAATAGTTCCACGGGTGAGAAAGCGAGTTCTATTGGAGTCAATTTATAGGGTTTTGCCATTCTCTCACTAGAGAAAACTGTTTATAAGTCCTGCAATTATCGGCAGTAAAAGTGCGGAAAAGCTACCGCCCGCCTGAAGAAGTCGTTTCTTTTTAAAAGTCTTTCCTTTGTTTTTAGAGGCCAATGTACGTACAATGGAACGATGTTGCTTTGCCTGTTGCTTAAATACTTCTGGCAGTTGAACATTACCCTCGGTCAAATTTAAACAAAGTTCAGATATTAGATTAATGAAATCATTGTCAATACCATGTTTGAGTATGGCTTTCCCAAGCGAGGGTTTTGAAGTGCTTAGAACTGAAAACAGATGTCTATTTTCATGTAGTTTCTTCAGTGTCATGATAGCAACTAATAGGTCTTTTTAGTGTTCACGGGGAGATATACTGTAATTTCATTGTCAAAAATATCTGTGACTACACGCAGATCCTCGGGTGTATTTTGATTAAGATCTAATAGGATATAACCGTAGGGTATGCTGAGATTGTATGCTGAGAGCAGAAATTTAGGAGCGCCTGGATAGATTTGTTTATTGAGAGTTATTAGCGAGCTAGAATCACGAAAAACTCTGTAGATGATATAGTAGGTGCAGTTCAATGCAAGTGTTCGCATACATTTGCTATGATGAAACAGATTGTGCAGAACCAGAGTAACGGAAATCTGTTCATGATGAGAACGAACAATGAACAGTTGTAGCATTTCCTTGGACCATTGTTCAATAGATTCAGCCAGATCGTCAATGATCAGCCAAGAGTTTGGTTCAATCATTTTGAAAGCTTGAAGACCAAGTCGGAACTGCATCTGCACCAATTCCATCGCTAAAATTATTTTTATATTATCGCAAGACTCCTGCCAAATAATTTAACACTAGTATATTTTTTTCAGTTTCTGCGCAAACATTTTATTGCAATTTTTTATTAAGAATTTTGTTTTGCCTGACATTGACGGCCCACACAGAAACGATCTGAATGGTGTTTTAAATTGATACATGTTCCCTTCAACAGTTCACCTAGACAATTAACTGTAGACTATAGCTGTCTAATGACTAAATAATTTCCCTACTACTACTACTACTATTACTACTACTACAATTACTGCTACTACTACTACTACTCCGTTCAAGAATAATAATAATGAGAAGAAGAAGACGAATAAAGAATCATATTTTATTTTATTATATGCATAAAAAAGTAAAAATGTATTAAAAATACTACATTGAAAAAAAGAACATTAAACTTGAAAAAAATACACTTTTTTTTAAATTATTTATAATAAAAAAAACAACATTTACAAGGGCACACAGAAGAAAAAATGTATATTTACAAAAGCACAAAAAAAAAATCTGCTCTAAGTCCAAAAAAAAGATAACTTTGGTAGTGGCTGGCGGTGTGCCCCCCGCTGGCGGCTGCCCCCTCCCTGGGCCGCGAGGCCCCCCTCCCCCAAAGGCCACGAGCCCCCCCCCCAAAGGTTTTAGGAAAATTTACTGGACTTTATTCAAACCGAGAATTTCCCTATGGATAACACATTCGGCCCGGTCTGAAGTTAAATAGTGCCCGAGGGGGAGGGTAGTCACACCGTCTTGACAAACATAGACCTTGTCGGAGATGGTACTCATGGCAATTTATTCTACATTTACAGTGAAGTTCCTGTAGTTGAGGGACGAATTGCCAGCAATTTGGCTCGTGGAATTGTATTTTGAACAATACGATTCCTATAGATGTCCATGTCGAAATTCTTATCCAAATAGCGCGTGGGCACTCCTTTGCACCGTTTCTTGATTTCCTCGTCGTGTGTCTGTATAAAGTACACCTTCGGACTTATAAACATACCACGGGAAATCATGTTGCTTCCCGTTTCTGATTTAAAAAATAAGAAACGGGATTCAGAATCAGAAACAGAAATTTCACATACATTTTTAGAACATTTTATTCGTAGGGCACTAAAATCAATATTAAATACGCTTGTAAGTATATTTTCCACTAGAAAGTCGCTCAATCGAAGTAAGTCAACGTAGATGTCGAGAAACTGTTTGTAGGTATAGCCACGACATCTGAACATGAAAATGAGTAGTGCATGAAAGCCAAATGTCTTAGTCGTTAACTCCTGTACTCTTCGTTGATTTTGAATAATGGTTTTCCCACAGCTTTCAATAAAGTTGCTGATGTATGGAGTGTAGAATTTATACGATAGGCCAAGAGGATCAAAAAATTCATTATTCTTCGCTGTTTGAAAGATGCATAGCCATTGACCGGTCTTCAAAGTCGATGGACTGCTATTAACAATGATTAGGGTATTGTTAACACTTGGAATTTTTTCAATGAAGTCCGAAGGTATTCAATAGGACTTGTACTGGTACATGTATGGATCCATACTAAATACGTTGATTATTTTGTTTGTGTTCATGGTGCTAAGTCTAGTAGAACACTGCCGTCGGGTGTGATTTCCCAATAGGTTTCAAATTGACTCAGTGATATTAGTGTGATACTCTCAGTCAAAGCATCGGCAAATGTACACTCTAAACGTACATTCCCTGTTCGTACTATGCTCATATCCTGAGTCCCCGACAAGTCCAAAACAATTACACCATGATTTTTTGAAAACATTGAATCGGTTATTCCATTTTCAAATAATTGAGAGTCATGATCTAGGGATTGCATGGTCAACTCGTACAGAGTTCTATAGGATATTTTGTCAAATGATAGAGTGTACAGTGGAATACAATTCACTTTGCACACAAGGATAGATATACCGAAAAAATTAAAATCATGTGGGGATTCAGACCAGGATCCAACGGCACTGCCACTCTTAATATAGGCCAAAGCCAATTTTGATGGGATTTTTCCATTGATAAATGATGAGTCGCTATAGCTACGAGAACCGGCGGCAATGTGACGTTGATTGGTGATTGTATGGGGGACAAGAAGTTTAATGTTGTTGCCTTTGGCTGTTAGCTTTTCCACTGCCAATGCAACAGAGCTCATAACCTGTTGTTTTCGGACGTGGAGAATTGCCGATGTGATAATGACATTTGCATCGGGTGCTGCAGGAAGTGTTTTTCTCAAAATGAAATTCGATGGGGCCATCTGTAGCTTTATTTCAATATTGACATTTTGGAGTAGCCATTGGTATATATTGAATATCTCATGATTTAATTTTAAAAATAGATGATACTCATGGGTCACTGCAGTAGTCAACTCACCGTCAGTTTCACCACCTGATCGGTATTCATAGCCAAATGATTGTCCTCTCATCTCCTTGTACGCCTTTGGCGTCATTATCATAAATTGTATGTAGCTTGCATAGTTGGATAAATTATTGCTAGTGCTCACCAATGTTCCGTTAATGAATACATTAATTTGTTTGACTAGATTGTGTAGAATACAGTTTTCATAGGAGAGACCATCGCCAGCATTTGGAGTTGTATTATCTGACTTTTTCTTCACCATAACATTTAAATCAATAAATGTTGACGACAAATCAATGAAATAGTCTTCATTGGAAAATATTTGAAAGTGTATATTTTCCGAGAGGGGTTGTTGGGGGAGAAATTGTTCATAGTACCCACACTTGACACTGACATCAACATTTTCAGCATTGAATAGATTCAATGAGGAACTAATTGATGGATATGATTCCTTGTGGGGGAAATAAGTCATCTTAAGAGAAGAAATCCTTCTTTGTTCTAACAATCTTTCTCTTTTTCTTCTTCTTATTGGCCTTCGTTGTTTTATTTCTCAAAGTTCTTGTTGATGTCCTTTGCTTCCTGCCTGGGTGGAGACTGATGAGTGAATGACGCGAACGCATACTTTTCAATCCCTCCCCATTTTGTCTAGATTTTAATTGCTCGCCAACGGCTCTTGCTGAAGATCTAATATTTTTCTTAACACTCTCCTTTAAATTCTTGCCCAACCCCCAGTCCTGTTGTGCTGAAGCAGCAGAATTTAATGCAGCGGGTGCAAGATATTTTCTAGCAAGGGGTAGTGCTGCACGGAGTAGCCTAGCAAACCAGCTACAAAGACCATAGCCAGACATTGTAGTACGACCCTTGTAGTAGTCCAATCCATTGCCTATTTGATGTGGACTCAAAGCACCACGAGAGTAATGGATATCAGAGCTGACAAACAGAACTCTCCTATAGATCGTTTTAGGTTTTTGTGCCGTAGTCGTTAATATAGAGTTAAAAACAGTTTTCAGTCATTGCCATGGCTATCTTTACTGAAAATGATTCACCCATTTCAATTCATAGTGTTATAAGGCAGATTTCCAAATACTAAGTGTTTATAGGAACATACTGAAGATGCTTTATATTATAGTGATGAACAAGTTCATGAGTTGTTTTTCGTTCAAGAACACGTAGGAGGGGGACATTTGAATTACCGACTCTCGACGTTTCCACAAAAGATGCATAGAGAAATATGCAAGAGTCCGAGGCAAAACCAGGTGGATAATCAGCAAAAAAAGCTTGATCCATCCCGTAAACGGTGCCAGCATTTTTCCCATGGATCAAATTCTGTTTAAAGCCAAGAACATCTCTCAGATTATCATTGAGAATAATTGTTTCAGTGTCAACAGGTGAGCTAATGTAAATCCTACCATGTTCAAATTAATAATTAGGATTGCATATACCAATCCGGCAATATGAGATTTTTTATTGCTTTTGTAACACAAATCCCTTTTATTAAAATTTTAAATATACTTCAGTTTGACATTTCAATAGTCACTAGGTGTAAGTGCTTCGACCCACTCATATTCTATATACCTCGATCCATTCATAGTCCACTCGACTGTTATAACTTCTATTTCATATTCACGATCCTCTCTCGGGACATCATAGGTATTATTGAGGATACAATTGGCAAAACTCGCTTCATACGTACCGTCAAATTTAATTGCGGGAGAGAGTTTCTTCCAAAATCATTCTTCATGCTTAAGTCATTGTAGAGAGATTGGAAACACTGGACATTAATATTACATAGAAATCACTGGGTATTGCCAATATTTTCAACACCGATCCAAGAATCAAAATCAGAATTGTATCCTAGCCACCAAACAAGTAACTGTTTCCTACCCCTGCGAGTACGTGTCTTTAATATCTTTTCAATTTGATAGATTTGACTTGCATTTTTACTTTTTGCAATTCATAGTCATAAAAGCCGCCGAGAATCTCTTCATCTTTGGTATCACGCTGGCAATAAGTTATGGGTTTAGTGTCTAGTATTTGTGCTCCTTTAAAAAATTCGGTGGACCACAATTAAGTTCCCTTTTCAAAAACATTAGTTTTTCTATTAATTCAACCAGTATCACCAACATTAAATTTATTTTTCTTCTTCTTGAATTTTGATTCATCGAAATATTGTTCAACAAAACTATCAATTGTATCACGATCTGAATGATGAACTTCCGTTGGTGTAGAGTTGGACAATGGTCGATGAGGTCGTTGATTATAAATCAACATGATTTATCTAGATCATGAATAAAAGTCGATGTATTTTTCAATGTACAATATCTTGAAATTAAAAGTCGAATAGTTCTTATCAATCAATCGGCCAATGCAGCCTTTATACGACTGTGACTATGATAGAGTAGTTTGCTATATTTCTCTAGTACTTTTGCAACATGAGGATTAACAAATTCACTACCGCGATCCGTTTGAATTTTTTTATATCAATCCTTTTCGAGAATACTTTCAATGACCTGAGCAACTTCAACACCTCTCTTTGATCGCAATGGAATTGCATATGAATAGCGACTAAAAACACTGATTGCAAGTAGAATTTACTTGTACGGCTTATTGTGACGTCTTTGAAGCTCATATAGAGTCAGGAGATCTGCATGAATTATATACAATGGGTAAAAGGCTTTAGTTTTTCGATACTGATTGGCACGAAGTCTATGATTTCTATGCAGAGTGTAACTTGATTCAATCTGTAGATAGTCTCGTACACTTTTAGTGCGAACACCAGTGACTTTGGAAAGAGTGGTGGGGGACCTTAAACTCCCTGCCTCGCCTATATTTTCATAAATACCTTTCAGAACTTAAACCATTTTGAACGTAAACATGTTTTGTAATGTCCGCTACCCTTTTGTATACTGGCTGTTGGTGGTGGTGGTGACGTTGACTTGATACGTCTTCGCTTTTGTCTAGCTATCAGTGGTGTGCTAGTATTTTCCAAAATTGATTTAAAATCTTCTTCTTCAAGTTCATATTTTAATGGTGTCAATGTTGATGATGATGATGCACGTTCATTTAATTTTTTTAGAATTTGTCTATTGCCAATAAGACTTTTGGGGAAGTTTAGTGTATTTAGAAAGTTGTATAGATGAGTGTCAAATGATAATAGTCCTTTACGATTTGTAACCATGTCATACATTAAATCAAGTAGATTATAGCTCTTACCCTGAATTATAATCCCTTCCACATTGCTCTCAACTTGAATTTGATCACTTTCCAAGAGATAGGTTAAGAGTCGTTTACTTTGTTCAACAGATTTTTTTGAGCTCTTGTTTCTAATTTTAAGTAAAAATGAATACAATTCCTCCTTCTTTAATTGGGTTGTTGGGGACACTTGACACTGACATCAACATTTTCAGCATTGAATAGATTCAATGAAGAACTAACTGATGGATATGATTCCTTGTGGGGAAGATAAGTCATCTTAAGAGAAGAAATCCTCCTTTGATCTAACATTCTTTTTCTTTTTCTTCTTCTGCTTATTGGTCTTCCTTGTTTTATTCCTCAAAGTCCTTGTTGATGTCCATCGCTTTCCGCCTGGATGGAGACTGATGAGTGAATGACGTGCACGCATCATTTTCAATCCCTCCCCATTTTGTTGAGATTTTAATTCCTCACCAACGGCTCTTTCTGAAGATCTAATATTTTCCTTAAAACTCTTCTTGAAATTCTTGCCCGACCCCCATTCCTGTAGTGTGGAGGCAGCAAAATTTGATGCAGCAGGCACAAGATATTTTCTGGCAAGGGGTAGTGCAGAACGAAATACCCTAGCAAACCAGCTACCAAGACCATAGCCAGACATTGTATTACGACCCTTGTAGTAGTCCAATCCATTGCCTATTTCACGTGGACTCAAAGCACAAACATAGCAATCGATATCGGGGCAGACAAATGGAATTCTTCCATTGTTCATTTTAGATGATTGTGCTGTCACCGACAATGGGTTGAAAATGACATGTAATCACTGCTAAGCATTTTGTTATTGCTGGAGGATCGCCCAATTCACTTCTTAGTTTTAACTGACAGAGTTCCAAATACGAAGTGTTTACAGGAACATACTGAAGATACTTTATATTATTGTGATGAACAATTTCATGAGATGTTTTTCGTTCAAGAACACGTAGGAGGGGGACATTTGAATTACCAACTCTCGATGTTTCCACAAAGGATGCATAGAGAAATATGCAAGAGTCCGAGGCGAAACCAGGTGGATAATCAGCAAAAATAACTTGATCCATCCTGTAAATGGCGCCGGCATTTTTCCAATTGATCGTATTCTGTTTAAAGCCAAGAACGTCTCTCAGATTATCATTGAGAATAATTTTTTCAGTGTCAACAGGTGAAGTAATGTAAATCCTATCATGTTCCAATGAATAATTAAAATGGAATTTACCATTCCTACGATATGAGATTTTTCTATTGATTGTACGACACAAATCTGTCATATTATCGTATTCAATATATTTCAATTTGGCATGATGATATTCACTAGATTTAAGTGCTTCAACCAATTCATAGTCAACAAAGAGTGACCAATCGAATGGTATAACTATTATATCATACACACAATCCTTTCTCAGGATGTCATAGGTATTTTTGAGAATGCGGTCGACAAGAGCCACTTCATACGCAACGTCAAATTTGATGGCGGGGGAGAGTTTTGTCCAAAAATCACTTGTCGTATTCAAGTCGTTGTAGAGAGGATCGGAAACATTGGTCATAAATGTTACATAGAAATCAGTGGGAATTGTCAATATCTTCAACACCGATCCAAGAATCAAAATCAGAGTTGTATCCTAGCCATCGAACAAGTAACTGTTTCCTACCCCTGCGAGTACGAGTCTTTGATATATTTTCAATTTGATAGATTCAACTATTATTTTTAACCTTTTGTAGTTCATAGTCGTAAAAGCCGCCGAGAATCTCTTCATCTTTGGTATCGCGCAAATGATAAGTTATGGGTTTAGTGTCTAGGATTTTTGCCACTTTAAAAAGTTCGGTGGACCACAAGTAATTCTCCTTTTCAAAAACATTAGTTGTCCTATTAATTCGAACAGTATCACCAACATTGAATTTATTTTTCTTCTTGACAATCGTTTCATTGGAATACTGTTTAAGAAAGGTGTCAATTGTATCATGATCAGAATGATGAACTTCCATTGGGGTTGAGTTGGACAATGATCGATGAGGTCGTTGATTATAAATCAACATGATTTTATCTAACTACTGAATAAAAACCGGTGTATTTTTCTATCTACAGTATCTTGAAATTAAAAGTCAAATAGTTCTTACCAAATGTTCGGCCAATGCAGCCTTTATTGGACTATGACTATGATAGAGCAGTGTACTATATTTCACTAGTACTTTTGCAACATGGGGATTAACAAATTCACTACCACGATCCGTTTGAATTTCTTTATATGAATCCTGTTCGAGAATACTTTCAATGGCTTGAGCAACTTCAACGCGACTAAAAACACTGAGCGACTAAAAACACTGATTGCAAGTAGAATGTACCTGTACGGTGTATTGTGACGTCTTTGAATCTCATCTAGAGTTAGGAGATCTGCTTGCATTATATGCAACGGGAAAAAAGCTTTAGTTTTTCGATATTGATTGGCACGAATTCTATGATTCCTCAGCAGGGTGTAGCGTGATTCATTCTTTAGAGAGTATTGCTTGCCTTTAGCTCGAACCCCCTTTGATTTGGAAAGAGTGTTGGGGGAACTTAAATACCCCACTTCGCACAATTATGTTAAGGCTTGTTTTAGAACCTAAACCCTTTCAAAAGTAAAACCGAATTGTAACATCTACTACCCTTTGTCTACTAGTTGTGGTTGGTGGTGGTGGTGACGTTGACTTGATACGTCTTCGCTTTTGTCTAGCTATCAATGGTGTGCTAGTATTTTCCAAAATTGATTTAAAATTTCCTTCTTATTCATGTTCATATTTTAATAGTGTTGACAAGGGTGCATATTCATTTAATTTTTTAAAATTTTCCTATTGCTTATAAGACTTTTGGGAAAATTTAATGTATTTGTAAAGTTATATAAATCAGCGTCGAATGAACATGGTTCTTTACACTTTTTAGAAATGGTGCATACTAAATCAATTACATTATAGCTTTAGCCCTGAATTATAATCCCTTTCCCATTGCTATCAACTTGAATATGATCTTGGCCACTTTCTATGAGATAGGTTAGGAGTCGTTTACTTTGTTTCACGATATGAATTGGGCATTAGATTTCCAATTTTCAATACAATTGAATCCAATTCCTCCGTCTTTAATTGTGTTCCAGCAGCAGAATCCTGAGGAGATGATTCTTTTTTGTGATCAATACCAGTGGCCTTCACACGATAGGGCTTATGTTTGTCCACTCTGCGAAGTGCATCTCAAAGTAAAAGCAGTTTTTTATCATCCTCAATATTCTCGTTGTCAAGGAATTTACTCAGATTGTTCTCAAAGTGTTCCACGGGTGAGAGAGCAAGTTCTATGAGAGTCAATTTATAGGGTTTTGCCATTCTCTCACTAGAGAAAACTGTTTACAAGTCCTGCAATTATCGGCAGTAAAAGTGTGAAAAAGCTACCGCCCGCCTGAAGAAGTCGTGTCTTTTTAAAATTCTTTCCTTTGTTTTTAGAGGCCAATGTACGTACAATGGAACGATGTTGCTTTGCCTGTTGCTTAAATACTTATGGCAGTTGAAAATTATCCTCGGTCAAATTTAAACAAAGTTCAGATATTAGATTAATGAAATCATTGTCAATGCCATTTTCGAGTATAACTTTCCTGAGCGAGGGGTTTGAAGTGCTTAGAACTGAAAACAGATGTCTATTTTCTTGTAGTTTCTTCACTGTCATGATAGCAACTAATAAGTCTTTTTAGTGTTCACGGGGAGATATACTGTAATTTCATTGTCAAAAATATCTGTGACTACACGCAGATCCTCGGGGCTATTTTGATTAAGATCTAATAGGATATAGCCGTAGGGTTTATTAAATGCCTGATTGTATGCTGAGAGCAGAAATTTAGGAGCGCCTGGATAGATTTTTGTACTGAGAGTTATTAAGGAGCTAGAATCACGAAAAACTCCGTAGAGGATATAGTAGGTGCAGCTCAAAGCAAGTGTTCGCATACATTTGCTCTGATGAAAGAGATTGTGTAGAACCAGAGTAACGGAAATCTTTTCATGATGAGAGCGAACAGTGAACAGTTGTGGCATTTCCTGGGACCATTGTTCAATAGATTCAGCCAGATCGTCAATGATCAGCCAAGAGTTTGGTTCAATAATGCTGAAAACATCATGTCCCTGTATGAATTGTATCTGCACCAATCCCGTGGTGGCAATTGCTTTTATTTTATCGTATGAGTCCTGCCAAATACTGTAACAATAGTAGATTTTTTTCGGTTTTTCCACAAACATTTTATCGCAATTTTTAATTATTTTAGTTAAGAGTGTTGTTTTGCCTGACATTGACGGCCCACACAGAAAAGATCTGAATGGTGGTTTAAATTGATGCATTTTCTCTTCAACAGTTCCCTAAGACAATAAACTCTAGACCATAATTTTCAAATAACTAAATAATTTCCCTACTACTACTACTACTACTACTACTACTACTACTACTACTACTACTACTACTACTACTACTACTACTACTACTCCGTTCAAGAATAATAATAATAATAAGACGAATAAAGAATAATATTTTCTTTAGTTATATGCATAAAAAAGTAACGATGCTTAAAAAATACTACATTGAAAAAAAAGCACATTAAACATGAAAAAATACACCTTTTTTCAAATTTATTTATAATAAAAATACAACATTTACATAGGTGCACAGAGAGAAAAAAATGTATATTTACAAAAGCAAAAAAAAAATCTGCTCTAAGTCCAAAAAAAAGAAGATAACTTTGGTAGTGGCTGGCGGTGCGCCCCCCGCTGGCGGCCACCCTCCCCCCCCGGGCCACGAGCCCCCCCCCCCCCCAAGGCCACGAGCCCCCCCCCCCCCCCCAAAGGTTTTAGGAAAATTTAATGGACTTTATTCAAACCGAGACTTTTCCTATGGATAACACATTCGGCCCGGTCTGAAGTTAAATAGTGACCAAGGGGGATGGTAGTCACACCGTCTTGACAAACATAGACCTTGTCGGAGATGGTACTCATGGAAATTTTTTCTACATTTACAGTAAAGTTCCTGTAGTTGAGGGAACGAATTGCCAACAATTTGGCTCGTGGAATTGTATTTTGAACAAAACAATTCCTATAAATGTTCATGTCGAAATTCTTATCCATATAGTGTCTGGGTACTCCTTTGCAATGTTTCTGGATTTCCTCGTCGTGTGTCAGTATAAATTACACCCTCGGACTTGCAAACATACCACTGGAAATCATGTCGCTTCCCGTTTCTGATTTAAAAAATAAAAGCTGATTTCGCGCCCGATGTTTCACTAGCTCTGGGTATAGCCCACTCCAATTGGTGTATTCCATCCGTGAGCTGATAATTTCACCGTGCGCCAAATCATCAATTAGATTTGGGGTATTTACTTTTAACAGTAGAGAATCTGTGTCCCCGTAGCAGACCTCTACTTGCCCCTTTTCCGGCCACTGTACCCTAGCCACATTGTAGTAGAATTCCAACATGAGCTTTTTAGAGATCTCCAGGATCGCACTGTCTGCAGCAATATTTTTATTCAGGACACTGCTTCTTTTTTTCTATTCAATAGTACCATGTCCGGGCCAATGATTGTGAAGGATGTGTAATTTGGATCGGCAATAATTCGAGCACATTCTTTGGGATCGGTCACGACGTCACAACGATATCTATTGCGAACACTCTCATACATTTTGCCGAAAGCGGAATTCAAAGTGAGCTTATAAATTTCTTTTTCGGCTTTCGTTTGTGCTTCTGAAAGTTTCTTGACAAAGGTGTCAACAAACTTTTTCAGATTTGGTTTTTGACTAAACTGGAGCACTCTCTGAACGTTTGTTATGTTAAAACTGTTGTTTTACATCCATTTTAAGGTCACTTGATGTACAACAATATTTTTTTTCGGCAAAAAGTCAGCAATAAGTTTTACTTTTGAAGGTTACCAATGCAATTCATCCTCCTTGACTAAACAACTATTGCGAGGGCACAAAGGATCCCTATACCTAGTCCTATTGCTGTATGGGAAAACAATATTCTTTACTGAATCGTGAAGCTTAACTGTTACATCCTCCACAATTTAAAAAAACCATCCAACTAGTCCATTTTTCTCAACACTGTCGTCAATGTTAAGGAACTGGGGACCTTGATGGTCATTGAGCCATTTATAGTCACCGCAAGGTAGTGCATAATGGGACATGGCCGAGGGGTAGAGAGAATTCATATCAGGGAAAAATGCATCCGATTTTGTCCCCGTTTTCTCTCCAGTTGGATCAGTTTCCAAGATACGATCCCCATGAAAAACGTATCCACCCCTCATTGGCCTTTCGATGAACATGTGCTGATCAATGTCTGTGATTAGCCCAATTTTTTCCCTGCTAATTTTTAGGATGAGGTCCATCATCAGATGAGGAGATGAAAAATAATAGCCCAAATCAAGATTAAATTCCCCATAGATTTTGTCCATATTTTTACACATAATGTCTAACAAAGTTAACACATCACTCGACAAATACAGCTTGCAGTAGTCAAACCCATTTTTACACCCTCCCTCTGCCCACACTTTTTTAGCAAAACTCTATTCATCGGGGGTGCACCTACGATCATGTAGACTGTCGTAAAACGATTCAATCGATGGAATAGTTTCCTCGGCGAATCTCAACATGGAACAATAATAATCATAAGGATATACGCCCTTGACCGTCAACAAATCATATAAATAATTTGGAAATTGTTGCTTGAGAAGGGGGAAAGCGTTGCAGCCGTCATCTTTTATCTGTACTTGAATTAATTCGCTCAATGATTTAGGGAAAAAACTGTAGGAATCTAAAAAACGAATTTTATTCGTGTACTCAATTTCGTCTTCAACAAATTTCCACATAAAATCCAGAACAACCAACTTTTCCGATGATTTAGGAATGATATTGTAGAAAAAGCTGTCTATCACCCATGCATCATCCACTGTTCCATTTCTTTGAAGATGTGCCATTGCTGGTAGCACATTATGTATAAAAGCCGGAAGAAAGAGTTGCTGTTTAATTTTTAAATTACATGAATTGTGAGCCCACCCCCGAAAGTTACTTTGTCCCGTTGACTTGGGGTCAATAAGGTGATTATGATCCTGGACTGCATCTTTTGGGGCAAGAGCACTCCTAAAAACCCAACAAATTGACCCCTTTTCTAGTGCCAGTAGCTCTTTATCTGATAATGTCATTGGGTAGTTGGTGTGACGCAATCGTGAAATTGCGGCGTTTGCAGTTTTTATTAAAGATACAGATAACTTTTCCATGCTACCCTCCTCATCCATAGCCAAAAAAAACTCTTCCAACTGCATTTTATTATTGGAATCATGACGGGCCTGCGCATAAGAACATGCAACTAGTGTGTGTTTCTTGACTATATTTGGACTTGATCGGTCTGACACCTCCACCAGTCTTGATTCACAATCCAAACATACTTTATCAACTTGTAGCAGGGAATTTTGGAAATTTTTAAATTGTAAAGTATCTTTGCCTTCTTCCGGAATTTCTATTCGTTGATTGCCATGAATTTTGCAATGCCTCATGTGATCCGAGAATGTTCGCTCAGATCTAAATGGAGAAAGGCACATGGGGCAATAGAGACGTTCCCCTTTCTGAACGCCTTGGGATAATAGTCGACTTATTGCTGTAACGGGGAAAAAAGACCATAGGAATTTACTTCTTTGGGAGGCTCGTATATAACCCAAACTCAATTTTTAACATTATCTACTATCGGTGTCCTCACTGAACACAAAACTCCTTTTTTATTTGGTTTATTTCCCCCATTTACAAATTCCGTGTCATGATGGAGAACAAAAATCCCAAACCCAAGATTTATATTTGCGTTTTCGAATATGGTTATTTCTTTTAAGGACACTGAATATTTCTCCTCTAAACAATCAAAATTTACTTTAGGGAAATTCTCACTACCTTTACGAGCAAGTCCGGCGAGATTTTTAATTCTTGAATCATCTTTTAATGTTTTATAGGCTGCTTCTAAAAATGTATATTTAAGGCACTGCAGCTTAGTTTCAAAATAAAAACTCTGAACTCCTTTGGTAGCCAAAAAATCTGGGTGGCATTTTATTTTTCAACCCACACCTCTTACATTAAAGTCTTTTTTAAATATACTGAGATTTAGATCCATGTGTTCATTGCATAAAATTGATTACCTACTTCCCCTCTTCTTAAACGTGTCCAAAGTTTATATTAGTTTATTTACCCAGTTGAAAAAGTTGCTCTCAAATTCATTTAGACCAGGGTAAAAAGTTTGGTTGCCAGTAAAATGAAAATAAAAAAATCCCCAGATGTCCCCTTTTGTAAATAGACTTTTTGATTTACTGATGCTTTAATCCCCCCTTGACCCCCCCATTTCTGAATCTGAATCTCAATTTGTGATCGAATTCGGTCGATGTAGCTATGGAGAACATTCACAGGGTCTTTTAAAATGATGATCCCGTCAATCACGTTTTCATCAGGAGGGTTAAAATCTACCCTATGTGTTTGTAAGTGACCTAGAGCAGACTCTAACAAATAAAATTCACATAGGTCCGAGGATATGACACTATTTTCATGTCCTGCACCTATTTGTACAGGACCCAATTCACTAATTATAAAACTATCGTCAAAAATGTCCCCGGAAAAATTAGGTCCAACAATTTGCATTGTTGTTGCTGTATCATTAAGCGAAATGGGGGGGGGGTGACATAGAACTGTCAATAACACCACTCCCAGTCTGTTTAATTCTGTTGGTTGGAGATGGCATGAGGTCCCCTAGGCCTGTTAGTACATATTCCAAGGTGTTTGGGGACAATTGATCGAGCCAGCCTATATTGTCCTGTGATGTAATTTCTTTATGAGGATCCGGTTTAGATGCACTATTAACACCCCCTAAGTGCTCATGCATAAATCTATCTGCCAAGTCCGTTTCCTCCGTCATGGCAATGTCACATTTTAAGTCTTCTAGGTTAGCCATGTCCCCAAAAACATCATTAAGAAAACCCATATGCCATTCCATATTATCTAGAACTAATGAAGGTTCGTCTCTGACCTCCATTGGTGGTGATAGAATTGGTCCAGTAAATGCTAATGTCTCATGACCCAGTGGCGCTGCTATTTCATTAATCTGTAGAAAAAAAGTTTTATTTTCTATGTGAAATAAGCATTATTTCATAAAGTTGAAAAATCATGTTCACATTTTTCCATACCATCCCATAAAACTCAATTCCTCCTCCTAGAATTATTTAAACTAAATACTTTTTGCTTATAGCATTATTTACAGAACAAATGCATAATAAATTACAAATTTTGTTATTAACATACATACAAACACACACACACACAAAACAAAAAAATGAAAATCATTACGTTGTTTTAGAATTTGCAATATTCATTACACTATCTCCATGAATTATCGGGTAGACAGAAAATTAAGCGGCGCATGCACCGCTCACACACGGATTTCCAAGCATTATTTAAAAAACGATCAGAAATTAAATTAAAAAAACAAGTTTTTTCAACTGAAAGTAAGAAGCAACATTAGAACTTAAAATGAACAGAAATTATTACGTATATCAGGGGGGTCTCCCCCCAGTCAATAACACGCGCGTTACGCGAAAGTTTTTTTTTTTGATTTCAAAATATATATATATTATAATTAAACGGCCTTTGTGATTCAGAGGTTTGTGAATTAATTTTTTTTTTACTTTTAACGTAAAGAGCGTGGTATTGACTAAGGGTAGAACCCCAGCATATACGTAACAAAAAAAAACAGGCTCAATAGTAATCGAAACCCTTAAAAACGGAACTTTGATGTTAATAAATGTATCAAAAGAATGGGCTTATAATGCTGATTCTAAATATATGAAGTTTATTAAGTTTAGTATTACTCATCAAAGGCTACGAGCCTGAGAAAATTTACCGGATTTTTTAAAGAGGGGGAAACATCCCCTAAAAGTGAAAGAATTTTAATGAAAATCACACCGTCAAATTCAGCGTATCAGAAAACCCTATAACATAGGTTTCAAGCTCATATCTGCAAAAATCTGCAACTTTGTATTTTTCGCCATAAGAAAAATATACGAATACAGAAGTTCATTACGTAAGTTAATTTGTAAATTACGTCAGAACCAAATTTAGAGACAGCCATTTAGCAAAAGAAAAGTAAAATTTTTATGTAAATTTTGTTTAATTATTCAATGACGGTGAGCCAAAATAAAAGCTGCATTAACTAAAAAATGATCAGAAATTAAATTAAAAAAATTAAGTTTTTTAAACTGAAAGTAAGGAACGACATTAAAACTTAAAACGAACAGAAATTATTCCGTATATGAAAGGGGCTGTCCCCTCCTCGACGCCTCGCTCTTTAAGCTAGATTTTGACTCTGTCTCACAACTTAATTTTTTAAAACAATAAAAAACTTTAGCGTAAAAAGCGAGGCGTTGAGGAGGGGACAGCCCCTTTCATATACGGAATAATTTCTGTTCGTTTTAAGTTTTAATGTCGCTCCTTACTTTCAGTTTAAAAAACTTGTTTTTTTTATTTAATTCGTAAAAAGGTTAAAACACCTACAACAGGGAAAGTGATCTTGATAAAAACTGCACCGTCATATTTCGCATATTTGAGGTTTTAAGATTTTTTTGCGTTGGAGTTTTGATTCTTTTTCTGCGAAAAGAAAAATCACGGATGTATGTTTAATCGTTGTGGTTTTTTCCAGAGATATTGGCTGAGGGCTCATTTAAACAAAAATTAGGAGTTCTAATACTCTTTTAATTAACCAAGAAGATTGTACTAAAGAAAGTTTTTTGCAATTTTCTGTACAAAATTACTATATTGCCTTTAAAAAAGCCAAGTTGCTATCGATTGATCATTCCGAGTAGGCCAATTGATTCAAAATTACTGATTTTAAATAGTTTATTTAAGACAGGCCACAGTAATTAAAACTACGGTGGCGTATTAGTTCCTTAAGAGGCACATGGTCTGGACAAACTCCTATGGAGAGCCACTCTCTTTTCGGTGTGGCTATACTGTCGCATTTCGGTTTTTTTTTTACCTTCCCTGGTATGGTGTAGTTTTCCTATCGCATTTTCTCAATAACTGCACTTTTTCATATATATATGGCATACTGCGAGATTGGGATATTTCTCACGCCCCTTAGTATCCAAGTTTTAATTTTTGGTGAAGGGGGGGGGGCATCAAAGTACCCTTACTCCAAAGTTTGTTTTCTGATACACAAGCATTTCAAGATATATTTCAGAACCATCAGTACTTGGAAACAAGGCGCTTTCATTTCTATTTTTTTAATTTTTAAACTACTATTTTCCCATGTTTTAAGTTTTTTTTCATATTATTGTTTTTTTCTCGGTTTAATAGATCCAGAACAGGAAAAAATTATCTTTAACTTGGTTCTATGTCCTACTACATTGTATTTTCTGACAAATTCAGTTCAGTTTGAGAGAACATTCATCACGCTAATGTCGCGTTTTGACGGGAATGTCACAATCCATTATATCTAAAGGTACAACTTTTAATTTTTAATGGAGGTATCAAGTTTACTGTTTCTCCAAAGATTGTTTTCTGAGACGCAACATCTTGCAAACATATATTACTCTTTTCTCCTAGTCTTCTTTGAATGAAATGAACTAGGGGAGACTGGGGTTATCCTTTACAAAGGGTTACTCTAGACAGCCATTTGCTCCCTAATTGCCATCTACAAAATTCCGCAAAAAATCATGAAATAATGTTTTCTACCACTATATTAAAGAATCTCATTAAAAAATTCATTAGTTTAAGTATTTCTGATAAAATTGGATAACAGGAAATTTGAGGTAAGTCTCGCTATTTTCAGTCCTTTTTTAAGTTCTGCAGCAGCTCACCGGGAGTTCCAATAAAACTCAAACTTTCTAGCTTCAAGTTAAGAATTCTTAGGGCTATTTTGTTTTTGCAGAACTCTCCCATCTGTTCTGGTTTGTTCAGGACCCATGTTCAACCATTTACAGTCACAATGGAGTTATTTCGGACACCTGTTTAGGGGTAACTTCGGAAACTTTAATAAAGTGTCCGGAATAACCTCCATGCGGTCGGAAACGTGCATTTTCACTTTGAAACATGTTTGACTATGTTATTTTGCCTAGCAGTCGAGAGCTCTAAGCTTCTCCAGTTTTAATGCTGTTCCTTACTTTCAGTTGAAAAAACGTGTTTCTTTATTTAATCTACTTCAGAATCGCCAGATCTAGATACCAACATTCCCACTGCTAAAAGTCAAGTTTGGTTTCTTCAGAATTGCTTAAACCATTAGCTAAGACTGATGGAACACTACCAATAGGTCATTGAAAACCATTTATGAGGTGGAACTAGAATATTGACTTACACACCAGAAAAAAGTGAACTGAACGACAAGCAGATAGCAAAGAAAAGGGTGAGCAAGCGTGATTACAAAGCCTAAAAAACCGCTTTACAACTAAAACCGCCTCAGGACTCCCAGACTGCCTCTTCCAAAAGGCGCTTGTAGTATTAGACGAGTTTGATAACAAATTATGGATTCTGTGCAAGAGATCGAAAATTGGCCACGTATTCGAATGTTATCTATCGTCCTAAAACAGTCGTTCAAACTCAATCTCAAAATCATAGTTTGGTGTTTGTAATCATTTATTAGCCCGGCTGACTGCATCTTTTTAATTTTATGTTCGATTAAATCTGAGTCCAAATTTGAATATGTGAAAGCTATATTTAATGTGTCCGAATTCAATCCCAGAAATGTCCAAAGTCTCTCCACTATCTGTGGTGACATCGGACAGTGAGAAAAGTTAAAAAAAATATTTTCAGATGTGTTTATAGAAGGATAAATACGAACGTTGGACCAAAGAAACTTCAGGGCAAAACAAGTAGTTTGAGACTTCGAAGTCACCAATCGGTCAAATAGGCTCCTGAAATAGGCTTCCCAAAAATAGCTGTCCGGGATAACCCCGTTCCTCCCTTTGTAAACACTTTAGCATCTTTCGAAGGTTTTACTTATGAACTAGGTCTATTCAAATTATTTACATGTTATCAATTTATACCAAACATTCTTATTTACTAGATTTCTTTAAAAAAAATATGTTGTGCTTAAAATAATGAGCATGGATTTCTCTATACGGATAGCTCGGGATCTTCAAGATATACTAGTAATGACATATTTTTTCTGTATTTCAAAATTTGGTCATTTTTTAAGGAAAAGTGTCTATATACTTCTCTTGGGTTTGGGAGGCTTACATACAGTTCAACTTCTTTGACACACACTTCTTGGTTATATTTTAGGGTATATCAAGTTTTAACGATTTCTTTTCCATTTCTTTAAACTTAAAATGATTATTTTATTTGTATTTTAATATTTCGTCTTATTAAGGGAAACTATCTATGCTCCTTCTTGGGCCCAGGTCCTGGTTTAACAGATCCAGGGCAAGAGAAAAGTTCAACTTTTAGGGGGCAAAGTGGCAAAAGGCTAGAGGGTGCTACTAGCCAGGTGTTACATTAGCGGATGGAGCCATTGAAGTAGGGTTGTCTCAGATTTTGGGGCTTAACAGGGGCAGAGGGGGTCATGAGGATGTGGTTTTTATCACAAATAAGGGGTTTTTTACCTTTTGTGATACACTGTAGCTTTCTTTTTGCGTTTTTTTTGCCAAGAACCCTATTGGCTTTTTCAGCCCTTGGGTATAGTCACATGTTGTCATTTTTGGAAGTCATAATACTGAACTTTCTACTCCTGTGAGATCCTTCTTCCAAAGGGTATTTCGCATGGGTTTTTCGAAGACCCTTTCCTTTCACTCTATTTCAGAAGGCTTTTAACAAGGGACTCCTAGTCGACTTTCTTTGATTTAGGCCTTTTACTTATATTTTGTTGGGCGGAAGGGGCCAATGGAGTAGGGTTAACTCGGATCTTAGGGGGTGTTATACGGGCGGAGGGGTCCATTGCACTTGAATAAGAGTTATCTCAGATTTTGGAGTTTGTCTTAGGAAAAGTAAACCTTGCTAGGTTTCGAGGGTTTTAACCAATTATTTTTCCATATTTTTAAGATTTTTTCATATGTTTATTATATTATCAAGTTTAATGGGTCCATAATAAAAGAACAAATCAATGTTGAGAGGGCAGAGTGGCAAAGCGCAAGGGGGAGCTACCAGCCAGCCGTTACACGGGTGGAAGGGATCAATACACTTGGAGTAGGGTCATAGCAGATTTTTGGAGTTCGTCTTAGGACCCTAACCTTTCTAGGGTTTGAGGAATTGACCTTCTTTTCATTTTTCTTTAATATAACACCTTTTTCCGATATCGTTATTTTTTTATTTGATCAAAATAAGATATTTGGAGTTCGTCTTAGGACACTAGCCTTTCTAGGGTTTCAGTGTTTGAGCGTCTTTTTATTTTTTCTTTAATACAACATTACTTTCAAATATTATTATTTTTTGGATTGATGAACATTCTACTCCAGCAAGGTCCTTTCTCCAACAGGTGTTTCACGGAGATTTTTCGAGTACCATTCCCTTTCACTCCATTTCAGGAGAATTTAACACGGCACTCCTATTTGACTTTCTTTGATTTATAACTTTTACTTTATATTTTTTTAGGGTCATTATACATTCACTTAAAGACCCTGATCCTAAAAATGAAAGAAGAATCATAAAAATTTAATGCAAAAGAAAAAATTTAATGAAACAAAATTATGTATTATATTACATATTATCCATATCACTGAATAACTTTGGATTTTTAGAAAATCTTCCAAAGAATAATGCGTCATGTTCTCTCTTAAAATGACTCTTTTTCTTATCTCTTTGTTCGTATTCAGCACAATATTCATTGTTAAGACTTGGGATATATATAAATTTTTCTTTAAGGTCTTATCCACAAACATACTATTAGGTACTTTTCATCACGGTTATTATTGGGTTTAATGACCGCAAGTATTGGTTCACCATCATAAACCACCATTATGTTTACAGAAGCTTTTCTTTTCATCAATTCATCTTTATGTTCATTTGAAATATCATCTGAAAATATCCTTTTAGTTTTACTTATGACTTCAAATTCTATTATTATGTTATCTTTGAATAGGTAGCACTTCTAGCATATAGATAAGATATGATTTAGAACATTCCTACAGCAGTACGCCTGTCTTCTTCTTGCCTTCCTTTTAATGCTAATACCCGAAAAATGTTGGTAATATGATTTATCAAACAAAAATGTGTTACCATCAGAACTAGCAAGAAGCTTTCCCTCTTTGTAAACTTTAGTCTTAGACTTGCATTATGTTTGAGCAATAACAACTCAGGAAATGTTACCCATGCATATCCATCATTTTGACGATGGAAATTCTTGGATACTCCAAACAAATTTGATTTATTACCCTTATGACAATACATAAGTATATTTCCAATAAGGTATCCACTACTGCTTATTTCATTGTTCAAATAAAAAGCATTATTGAAAAAGCTATTGAAAAGCAACCCCTTACCGGCTGGTCGAAGTTCTTCATCCCCCCAGAGTGGCTTGGTGCAGGCCAAACTCCCACGCAGGGACGAGCCACAGGAGGCAAGCCTTTATGGACCTGCCAGGACTCCACCGCATCAGGCGGGTGGTCGGGGTTAAAATGGTGTTTTCAAAGAAATAACTGTTTCATTTTTTTTATTTTTTAATGTTTTAGTATAATGAATTTTACTTTTTTATTATTTTTTTTTTATTTTGGCTTTTTCCAGTATTACTGTTTTGATTTTTACTTTTTTCAATACTTTTGTATTGAATTTTTCTTTTTTCAATTTTAGTGTTCTTGATTTCGCTGATTTTATGTGTAAATCTGTTTTTATCGACGAATTTGTTTAACTTTTACCCTAAAATCCCAGGATAGGTTTGACCCCGCCCCCTAAGTTCACGTCACCCTAACACTAAAATTTGATTCTTAAGAAATAGGAGTTTTTTTAACACTTAACATAGTTTTAACATAAGACTAAGGTGAAATTTATAGCTTACTTCAGGGTTAAAAATCGGATTTGCGAGCACCTTAAACGGGTGCCCGCAGTAGATAAAATATATTTTAGCGGATTGTGAGTTAATTTGTAAACACTAATGGAACAGCGAACAAGAAGTGCCTTAAGAAAGAGTGTGTACATGATAGAGTTATCGTAGCATTGAGTGCTCACAAAGATGAGTATCTGAACTATGAAACAAGCAGTATTGGGGATCTGATTGAAAATGTATTTGTTAATTGTCATGAAAGTAAGAAAATAAATTTCTTTGGTTTGAGTATTTCACCGTGTTTCATTTTTCTTTAATATAACCCCTTTCTTAGGATATTACTATTTTTTATTTTTTAAGTAACACTGCGTTTATTTAAAAAAGTCTTAAGTTAGTCTAAAGTCTTGAGTTAGTCTTAAGATTGTAGCTCTTCTAGAGTTTGAGCGTTTGACAGTCTTTTCATTTTTGTTTGATACAAAACCATTTCCCAATAGTATTATTTTTGTATTGATTAATTTTCTACTCCTACGAGATCCTTCCTCCACAGGGTGTTTCACGGGGTATCATTCTCTTTCACTCACATTCAGAAGGCTTGTAACACGGGACTCCAAAGTAAACTTTCTTTGACTTAGGCTTTTTATTCTATATTTTATTTGGCAAATTGGCCATTTGGGTGAGACTGTCTTTAAATTTTGGGGCGGTACATGAGTGGAGGGGGCCATGACACTTGGAGTAGGGTTGTCTCAGTTTTGAAAGTTCGTCTTGGGGAAGTAAGTGTTCTAGGTTTTGAGAGTTTTAGCCGATTATTTTTCCATAGGATGAGATTTGTTCTACAACCTTGCGTTAAACGGGAGGAGGGACCAATACACTTGGAGTACTGTTGTACAAGATTTTGGGAGTTCACCTTGAGGAGGTAACCCTTCAAGGTCTTGAGGATTTTACCGGTTATGTTCCATATTTTAAGCTTACTTGCATATCTTACCATTTTTTCCTGATCAAACAGACTTATTACAGTGTCAATCACCTTTGGATTTTCTCTATCCCATGGGCCCCAAATCAGGGATTACTCTGTGCATAGCGTAAACTCCATTTTTGGCAATATCCACCGTTATTGCTTTTAGAAGGAATTTATTTTTGAATAAACCCTACTTACTTATTTACTTGTTAAGATATCCTGTTTTTTACATTTTTATTGAATTTTAACTGATTATTATTCTCTACTATAGGGTCTTTTTAAGAGGAAACTCTCTATATCCAACTCTTGGGCCTTGGTTTTTCAGAAATTTGATCTAATCATACCGCCCAATTCCTTTTATCTCACACTTTCTATAAATCATTTAATACTAAAATATTATTTTTCCCGATCAAACAGACTTATTACAGACTCAGGAACTTTCAAATTTAGTCTAACCAATGGGCTCTTTTCAATGGAATTACTCTCTGCATAGAGTAGTTTCCATTTTTCAACAATATCTGTTGTTTTATATAATTTTTTTATTGGTCTTTAACATTGTTATATCTTTACAGTTAAATGCATTTGTGTAATAGCCTAAATCATAAAAAAAAAGAATCATAACAATTTAATGCACAAGGAAAAATTTAATGAAACAGCCTCACATATAATATTATATATTATTGATATCATTAAACAACTTTGGATTTTTAGAATCTCTTCTATAGCATAATCCTTCGTGTTCACTTTTGACTTCGTGTTCATCTCTTTGTTCGGGTTCAACACAATATTCATTTTTACATCTTGGGTTATACCCTTTTTCTTTGAAGTCGCATCCACAAACACATCCTACGTTTCATCTCTGTTATTATTGGGTTCAATAATTGTTAGTCGTGGTTCACCATCAGTAACACTATTAATATTCACAGACTCTTTTCTTTTCATCAATTCATCATTATATTCAGTTATTAATATCACATGAGTATGTCCTTTTGCGATTTTAAAGCCTATTATCTTTTCATAGATAACACTTTGAGCACATAGATGAAACATGGTTTATAAAAATCCTACAGCAGTACGCCAGTCTTCCTCTTTCCTTCTTTGAAAGCAAATACCCAAAAAAATTTAATATCATGATTTATCAATCGATAATGTGTTACCAGCAACAATAGCAAGAAGCTTCCACTCGTCGTCAACTATTATTTTTTGACTTGCATTATCTTCGAGCACTAAACTCTCTGGAAATTTTACTCAAACATAACGACCATTTTGATAATGGAAATTCTTAGGTATTCCAAAGAAATTTAATTTCTTACCATCGTGACAATGCACACATACATTTCCAATAAGGTCTTTATTACTGCATATTTCATAGCTCAGATATTTTTCTTTGAGAGCGTTTAATGTTACAATAGCCTTACTATATGCACACACTTTCTTGACGTGTTCATTTACAAGTTTTGAATTCCTTTCATAAAATAATTCATCACATTCCCTCTTGACAGGACAGTTTTTCTCTTCTCTTCTCTAAGCTCCCTTCCAGTACAAAATTGATTATTCCGTTTTGGGTCATTCACTATTTTCATTGCGGCTTCATCCACAAATTCATTGTGCATTTCAACATTGCTAGCATTGGGCTCAATGACTGTACTTTTTTTTATTAAGCATCATTAGCACTATTAATGTTTGCATGCACTTTTTTTCATTATTTCATCTTTATATTCATCTACCAATTCCATTTTTATTTTACTTGCTATTCAATTGTCTATTTTTACTCTACTCTTACAAAGGTTGCAGTTCCGATATGTTGATAAGACATGCTGTATAACATTGGTACAACATTATGACTTTCTTTTTTTTGCCTTTTTGTTAATGCTAATACCAGAAATACAATGATACGAAATATCACTCAGTAGGTATTATCAGATAACATAAGCAAGAAATTTGCTCTCGTCGTCAACAATTACTATTTGGATTTCATTATCCTTGAGAATTATTTTTTCTGGAGTTATTACTCTTCCATATCCACCATTCCGCTATTGGAATTGTTTTTCTACTCCCAATAAATTTAATTTCTAACTGTCATGAAAATCCACACATGCATTTTCAATGAAATATCCAATGCTACTTGTTTCGTAGTTTAGATATTAATCTTTATGAGCACTCAATGCTACGACAGCTCCATCATGTAAACGATCTTTGTTGAGACAATTTATGTTCATTGTTTCACTTGTATTTACAAATGAATCACAATCCTAAAAAAAAAAAATATGTTCTTTTTACTCCCGGTACCCGTTTAAGGCTCTTGCAAACCCAATGTTTCACACTGGAGTACACTATCAATTTTACCTTAGTTTTTTAATAAAACTTTGTGAAGGATTAAAAACAATTCCGTGTCAAAACGACATGAGTTAAGGGGGCGGCATAAGCCTATTCTATTGTTTTATGGTAAAATTTGAATAGATTTATTGATAAAAACACATTTATACATGAAATCAACAAAATCAATAACACTAAAATTGAAAAACAGAAAATTCAATGCACAAGTATTGAAAAAAAGTAAAAGTCAAAACATTAATATTGAAAAAAGCAAAAATAAAAACACTAAAACATTAAAAAGGTAAAATTCATTACGCTATAACAGTATAAAACGAAACATTTTTCAGGATTTATTCTTCAAGACGTTTTTTAAGATTTTTTTTTTCAGATGTTTCCTCAAGGTAATCCTCAAGCCGCTTACGCAAGACTGGCTTTGGTCCAAGAAGCCTTTATAACCCGACATCAAAGGTTCTTGTCTAGTTTAGGAATCGAGCGTGATACCCGAGATTTCCAATGGTAAAGGAACGATTCCTTAGTGAACTGAACTGACAAGGCAGTGAAAATATTGTGATCTTTGAAATATATTCAATGCAATAGGTTTCATTTACTAATGAATACCACCCCCTATTCCTATCTCTGTAAGGAATACTGTGGCAAGTGTTTTACCTGTTCGTTCAAAGTTCATCTGTATTAAATAGGGCAGGTGTTATCATGGGTATTCAAGTGGGGGTGTTAACCAGTGATACCTTCCTGGGGTAATTAAAGGAATAAGTAAATTTAAAGCCCATTGTTATTAATTGTATGACGCAACCTAGAAAAGGACATGGATTTTTTGTAAATGTATTATAATAACTTGTGAAACCTGTCAACAATTATTATTTAAAGTGATAAAGTAAGATGACCATTTAGTTCTTAATTTTCATTTTATTACAAACGTAAAACCTGATTCAAATTTTCTGTTGGAATACTCACGTGAAGCAAATAATGACAACATTGGATGAGATCGCAAGAAATGAATTACCGTCCACGGAACATTACTGTTCTAGGTACCTGGAACTGAGTGGCCCGTGCGACTCCTAGCCCCATGCCCTTTCTTATCCCATGGATCATCATAGTCCAGGACAGGCCCAACCCATTTTGATACCCCCATGCTATTTCTTGACTCCGTGGCACTCTGTGGCCCATTGAACTCTCTGATCCGTGGCACTTCCTTGACCATGGCATCTCACAGCCTACCGCATTGATCATCACGGTCTAGGGCATTCCGAAATAAGCAATAGGTTTCGTGCTAACGAGCTTTGCCTCCACCCTCTCCATTAACCCATTGTGATACCCCTATGCAAGTTCATGACTCTGTGTCACTCTGTAGCCCGTGCAACTCCTTACCCATGTCCCTTCTTACCCCATGGATCATTACAGTCCAGGATAGACCTAACCCATTTTGATACCCCCATGCTATTTCTTGACTCGGTGGCACTCTGTGGCCCATTGAACTCTCTGATCCATGGCACTTCCTAGACCATGGCATCTTGTAGCCTACCGGATTGATCATCATGGTCTAGGGCGTTCCCAAATAAGCAATAGGTTTCGTGCTAACGAGCTTCGCCTCCGCCCTCTATGAGTTGAAAAGTAGGGATGGGATTCTCCAAACCCTTTTGCCACACCGATGGCAGATCATGGTCCCGTGGTGTTCTATGCTACTTTTGTGCTCTCTTAGTCTTGGCACTTCTTGGCCCATGGCGCCTCGTACCCCAGGGACAATCCGAGTCCAGGACACTTCCAACCTTTTGTGAAGCTTCATCGTGGTGCTTGACCGCCGTGGAAATCAGTAGCCCGTGATAATCTTTGACCCGTAGCACATCCTGGTCCTTGGCATTTCGTACCTTCGTGGAACATCATGACCCGTTTCAAAGGTTGCAAGTGATTTTGAAGTATTCATGCGCTACTACTTGAGACATACTTTTTAAGCATGGGGTGTCATTTGAGATATTGAAGTACATTGTTTCTAAAAACTGAACTTTTCCTCTTGTTATGTCATTCGTCTCTTCCAACTGGCTTTAAAAACGCAGGCTCGTGGCAGTCCTTGACACCCTGTGGCAACTTTTATTATTCTTGAAGTTTTTTAGACATTTTTGCTAGCCATGACATACATTGCCACCTATTATCATTCCTTAAGCATTTTCAGACAATTTCAAGATAAAAGTTGTGCTTAACTCCAATGGTTTATTTTCACAAGCTATCCCCTCTTCACAATACAAGGCAGTTTACGGCCCATGGCACTCTGTGGCTGTCCCAAGGCCCCTCCTCCATGAAAGGTGCCCATGCCACCTGTCATCATCACTTAAGCCTTTTCAGTCGTTTTTTTTATATAAATCATGCTTTAGATCCAATGTTTTGTGTTTTCATAAGTTTTTCTTATTATTCTTGAAGCATTTTTAGACATTCTTGATAAAAATAGTGCTTTAAATCCTGTAGTTCGGGTTTACACAACACATTCATATTTTTCCTTAAGCTTTTTCAGACATTTTCTTGATACGCTTAAAATTATTTACGCTTTAAAAAATACGCTTTAAATTATTACTTTGTGTTTTTTTTCTTTGCAAGCCATTCATATTATTCTTTAAGCATTTTTAGACATTTTTTTTGATAAAAATAGTTCCTTAATTCCATTTTTTTAGCAATCCAAACTCCCGTGATACTACATGACAGTTCACGATCTTTGACACTCTCTGAATGAGCGGTACCCTGCGGCACATATTATCATTCCTAAGGTATTTTCAGACATCTTCTTGATAAAAATGGTGCTTGAAATCTATTGGTATGTATTTTCGCGACCCCTATATTTTATTCCCTATGCATTTTTAAACTTTTCTATGATGAAAAAGTATCCATTTTGTTTTTATATTTCTATCCTGTTTTGATTCCAGCTGTTAAAACTGATTTTCTCTTGTCAACGATCTTGCTGGTATTTTTAGTTTGAATATCCTGATGGATGTTTTAATTTGGACGGCGGGAGTTGTCAATTTCATGGTTAGATGGTGATGCTCCAAGGTATTACACATCCCGTGGCACTCCGTGACTGGTCTATGGTACCCAGTGACACCTATTATCATTCCTTAAACATTTTCAGACATTTTTTATATAAACTGTGCTTTAAATTTAATGTTTTGTGTTTTTTAAGCCAATCATATTACACCCTCTGTATTCTCGGATATTTTTTTAATAAAGTGGTATCCATATTGTTTTTAAATTTCTAGCCTTTTTTAGTTCCAGCTGTTAGAACGGGTTCTAGCAGCTTTTGGTTCTAGCCAACGATATTATTGATCTTCTTCAGGTTGAATATCCTGACACGTTTTTATTTGGACGGTGGGATTTACCATTTCGTTGTTAGATCGTGATGCTCCATCGTATTTGACGACCCGTGGCTCAATTTGGCTGGCCCAAGGTACCCATAACACCTGTCATTATCACTTAAATGTTTTCGGACTTTTTTTTTTACATAAATCCTACTTTAGATCCAATGTTTTGTGTTTTTACAAGGATTTCATATTATTCCATAAGCATTTCTAGACATTTTTTATAAAATTAGTTATTTAAATCTAGTGGTTCATGTTTTCGCAACGCATTCATATTATTCCTTAACCATTTTAAAACATTTTCTTGGTAAAAATTGCGCTTTAAATTTTTACTTGTGTTTTTTTTTTCTTTACAAGCTATTCACATTATTTCTTAAGCATTTTTAGACATTTTTTAATAAAAATGGTTCTTTAGCTCCATTTCCTTATGTTCCCGCAACCAAAATCCCCGTGATATTCCATGGCAGTACCCTACGATGCATATTATCATTCTTAAAGCATTTCCATACATTTTCTTGATATAAATCGTGCTTTAAATCCATTGCTTTGGGCTTTTACAAGCCAATCATAATACCCCCTAGGTGTTTTCAGACATTTTTTGATAAAATAGTATCAATTTTGTTTTTATATTTCAAGCCCCTGTTGGTTCCAGATGTTAAAACTGTTTTTCTCTAGCCAACAATCTTATTTATATTTTTTAGTTTCAATATCCTGACAGATGTTTTTATTTGCAAGGCGATAATTACCATTTCATTGTTAGATAGTGACGTTCCATGGCATTTCAAGGTCCATGGCACTCTGTGACTGGCCCATGGTACCCTGTGGCACCTATTATTGTTCCTTAAGGATTTTCAGACATTTTCATGATGTAAATTGTTTCTTAAATCCATTGCTTGTTTTTACAATCTAATCATATAATCCTCTTGGTATTTTCAGGTATTTTTTGATCAAAATATGTCCTTTAACTCCATTTCTTCATAGTTTTACAAACCAACCCCTCATGATACTCCATGGCAATTTCGGCCTGCGGTACTTTGACTTGTAAATATTTTTGCAGTCCAGAAACACACAAAGAGAGTGACACCTAGACACACAGATACACAAACGCACAGATAGACAGACACACACGCACACACAGAGACGCACAGAGACAGAAAAATAGACGGTCAGACACACCAACACACGGAGAGAGAGACAGACACTCAAACCCACAGAAACACACACGCACAGACAGACAGACCCGCATGCATACACAGAGAGAGAAAAACAGACAGGCAAATAGACTATCAGATACACAGTCACACACAGAGAGAGAGAAAGAGAGAGCGAGAGAGAGAGAGAGAGAGAGAGAGAGAGAGAGACAGACACGCACACACAGAGACAGAGACACACATACACAGACAGACAGACACACACGAATACACAGAGACAAACACACAGAAAAAAACATACACGTGGTCACACACACAGGAACACAGAGAGAGAGAGACATACACACACACAAACACACAGAGACACAAACGCATACACATAGACACACAGGGACAGACAAACAGACGGTCAGACACATAAGCACACAGAGAGAGACAGACACACACACAAACACACAGAAACACGCGCGCACAGACAGATAGATATAAAAATACACAGAGGCACACAGCGACAGACACAGAGACAAACATAGAGACGGTCAGACACACATGCGCACAGAGAGAAGGATATGTCCACAAAAATCATGCAGAGATATAAACGCACAGATAGATAGACACAAACGCAAACAAAGACATCCAGACCGGCAAACAGACAGTCAGACACACAGGAAAAGAGAGAAAGAGAGATAGACACACACAAAGAGACACATACGCACGGACAGACACAAACGCAAACATAGAGACACGCAGAGAAAGACACACAGACAAATAAAGAGACGAACAGACAAACGGGCACACAGAGCGAGAGAGAGAACCACAAACCTACACTCAGAGACACACATGCACACACAGACAGACACATTAGCATACACAGAGACAAACACATAGACAGAAAAACAGACGGTCAGAAAACCAGACAAACAGAGAGAGATAGAGACAAAAACACATGCACAAACATACAGAGACACACACAGACAGAATAACAGACGGTCAGACACACAGGCAGACAGAGAGAGACAGACAAACACATAGAGAAAGTGAGACAAACAAATTCACAGACAGACAGACACAAACAAACACACATAGACATACAGAGACAGACACACAGACAGACAAACAGACGGTCAGACACACAGACTGATAAACGAACGGTCAGCCAAACAGGCACACAGAGAGAGAGACAGACACACACAAAAACACACAGACACACACACACACAGACAGAAAGACAGACTCATATGCATACACAAAGACGGAAAAACAGACGATCAGACACACAGTCACAGAAAAGAGAGAGAGAGACAAACAAACACAAAAACACACAGAGACATACACGCACAGACAGACAAACACACACGCATACACAGAGACATAAACAGACAGACAAACAAGCGGTCAGACATTTAGGCACAGAAAGAGAGAGAGAGAGAGAGAGAGAGAGAGAGAGAGAGAGAGAGAGGGAGAGAGAAAGAGACACACACACACACAAACACACACACACACAAACACACACATTCAAACACACACACACATACATACACACACAGAGAGAGAAAGAGAAAGAGAGAGACGGGCCGAGAGAGAGAGAGAGAGAGAGAGAGAGAGAGAGAGAGAGAGAGAGAGAGAGAGAGAGAGAGAGAGAGAGAGAAAGAGAGGATAATACGAGACGAGGAGAGAGAGAGAGAGAGAGACAAACACTCACACAAACCCACAGAGATATACATGTGCAGACAACCACACAAGCATACACAGAGACATATACACAGAAAGCCAAATAGACGGTCAGAAATACAGGCACAGAGAGAGAGAGGGACAGACGCACTTACAGAGATACACACTCACAGACAGACAGATACACATGCATATACAGAGACACACACAGGCAGACAAACATACGGTCACACACAAACACAAGCACACAGAGACACACAAGTTTTTGGTTCTAATGACAAGCCTTACTGTTTACAAATCGTTAAATACTTCATTCCTAATATGTATTTTTCTGTCTTCCGTCAATAACGACGATGGTGGTGACCTAGATTTCCAATTCAGTGTGAATTCAGGTTTTAGATCTTTCAACACAAAGTTCAGCAATATACTGTGTTCAATGTTACTTTCATTAAAGAAACCAAAATTACTAGTACAATATCGTATTCACAACATGAACCAAGTTAAATAGGTCTCTTTTGCCCGTAAACTATTCGATAAATAAGATTCCACCCCATTGTCTCTCTGTTGTCTTACCTCCTTGATCCCATTAGCACGAAGCATGCTTCGATAGGCTTTCTCTTCATTTAATTCTTTTTTCTCATAATGTCTGTCTTTCTCTAAAGATTTTAGTAGTTGATTATCTTCCAGAGGCAAAACTATCATAACTTAAATGACTGAATCAAAAGAACTCATCTTGTGTTTGAAGTCTTTTAATGAAGAGAAAAGAAATTTGTTAAAACTCGCACAAAGCTTGAGAACCCGGAATGAAATTAATATCTAGATGAAAGATAAACTGAGCTTCAATTTTTTTCTGATGTCCCTATTATCAGCAACCTACATAACTTATTCGCAGTTTGATTTTTCAAAGGTTTCATGCTTGCGCCCAAATTTGCTTCAGATATTTAATTTCAACATTTATTTACTTGAAATAATTTATGTATTTACTTCTAATGTAATTTTACAAATTTGTTGCATGCTTGGCTGAATGAAAAGATCTCATCTTGTCTTTGGAGTCTTTTATTAAAGAGGCAATAAATTTTTATGAATTTATTTTGAAAATTCGAACCAAGAAAATACAAAGACTAGGGACAATATTGTGGTAAAAACAATAGTACTGGTCAGTAAAGAGTGATTTGTCTGAAACATGTTCTTTCCTGTGCGCTTATCACATTGACCATATGGTCTTGAAAATTTGGGACGATTTTAATAAATTACAAGCTGTGTGCTATACTGTTTTTTTTTTTTTTTTAATTTAAAACTTATCATAGGGCAAACTGAAACCTCTTAAACATCTTATCTGTATCCAAGTTTCCCTGAAGCCTGTGTAGCATAAAAAAAAAAAAATTCAGGATAGCTGTGATAAATAGACACAGTCAAAATATCCAAAAACTTTTCTCGGAAGTGAATGATAAGCGCAGCTTCAAGGGTAATGGCACCAAATTTTGCAAATAGAAAATATTCAATACATAATTTGCTGTCTTTAGGAACTTCAAGGTTGAACTGTGAAGAACTAGTGTTTGGATCTAATTGAACTATCTTATAAGGTTAAATTTATTTCTAAAGATACAATGAATAATTAATGAGACGACATTGATTGACTATTGAGCATTATCTTTGTGTGTGCGCTTGAGGACAAACGTAAGTTCAATGCGCATAAACAAGTGTAGACTTTCAAACTATTTGTTGTGTTCTTACGAACATGAAAAAACTGCTAGAAACGCTGGAACATTTAGTAAATGAAAGGAAGACTTATGTTCAATTACCTACAATTTCTACAAGCAAACAAGTGTCTTAGAAGCAAGACAGTGTTTTTTTACAGCCGGGAGGAAATTAGCTGCTCGTTCAAGTCATAAGAACGATGCGTTACTTAATAGACTAAATGAAGCGGTTCACAATGGAAACACTGGCGTTGCGTTTTCAACGTGATTTGTGTTATATTCCAGATATTCCAGACACTACGCTTAGGACATAAGCCAACAAATTATACCGGCTCAAGAAATTAGAGCGTAAATTGAAGGTAACATTAAATATGGCCTTTGACGCTTCTCTTAGTTCACCGGTGAAGCTTGACACAAATGAAAATGTCAAAAGCAAGGAAAGATTTCGCTCTGTTGTCGTGAATAGACCTCCAAGTATAATCAACCCCAGAGCAAAGAAAAACTCACTTCCTGTCGATTGCAAGCAGCCCTAAAGTGGATGAATTTGTTCACTTCGGCATAGCCTGAGGTATTCAAAAATGATGAGAAAGATACACGCCATGGACAATTTGTAATTTGACTGAATTATACTAGAGAATACTGTTAAAGACTTCCGAAAAGTAGACATAGAAAAGGATATTTTATGTATTTTCCCCCTTTTTAATGCTTTGGGTAATAATACAGCGTGGGATAGAATTGCCCAAGCAGTTCAGCTAAATGTTAAGTTTCTAAATCATATTGGGCAGAGAATAGCAGTAGTAGCAGGTTTGTCCAGGAGAATTAATTATTTTGAGGCTTTTTAAGTAGGGGACAAATTTGATAAGACAGAAAAAGAAGCCAATTCTATGTATTTATGATAATAAGCATTAGAGATAAGGTGCAGGGGCATTCATCATTCCTACACCCAGTCTACACATCTTAAGAATGGTGTCTTCACTTCATTTAGCAATCCGAGAGATATCTTTTACACATTTCTGATAAAGAAATTTGAAGAGGATGTAGTGCCATAGCCAGGGTGGGTTATTCAGTTTGCCCCCCTCCCCCCATAATTGTTTTTACTATAAATAAAAAAGTAAAAAAAATGGATACAAATAAATGTTTTAAATTTTTTAAGTGTTTTTGCGTCCCCTTTTAAACAAAATTCTGCATAAGATCTTGAGAGGATGTGATAAAGGATTATTTTGCAGTAAACTAACTTTCGGATACCCTGGTGATACGCCACCTGAAAGATCATTCCAGTCCAAAGGCTGTACAAATTCAGTTTTCTGTGTTAAAACTTTACAAAACAGTAAATACTTCAATATAACGAAATTATTCTAAAAAATAATTGATCTCATGTCAAACCCAGGAAAAGACTCTTTGGCCAATTGAAACTTTTGCTTCTTTGGGGTTCTGTCTTCAGGCCTGTCAATGACTGTACAGTAATTGCCTCTTGCGCTGAAATAAAAAGATTATCAGTGATTGAGTAGCGGCAGTATAATAGTCTTTTTTGCGTTTTTTTTAGGTATTTTGTCTCCTTTTGCAAAAAGAAGCCTCAACCAAACTTTTTTAACCCATGTTTTTGGCTAGAATCAAAGTATATTGAACCTGAGGGATATTTTTTTGCATCGAAAATGTAAATTAATATAATTTAAGGGGTTGATATTGAATGTTTGCTGTCTCTTCTTTGTCTATTATGGCCATTTTCACGAATTAACATTCAGCTCAAGGTATAACAAAATCAAATCCAGGAGTAAACCCAATGGTTTCAGGCATGGAAGCTTAGTTAAGAAAAAGTGATGAAAAAGAATTCTTATCGGCACCCATGAGAACACAAAAATCAAAAATAAATTAAAAATCGAGAACTCGAAATTAAAAATAAATTAGAATCAAGAAACTAAAATTAGAAAAAGGGGTTGTGAACGCGCAAGATGCAATTGCTAATAACAACAAGACCAAGCCACCTGAGGCCAAAGCAGCTGCACACACTCATCCTCCACTTTGGTCTTTCACTCTTTCACTCTCTCCATGAAGCTCTAATTTTATCTATGTCCTTTATTTTGACAGTATCCCATTCCATTTGGGGAGAAAGTGTTTTTGTTTGGTCCCATATGGAGGATGAATTTGCTCAATCTTTGGCAAATTGTCACTCTTCATTTGTAAAACGTGGCCTAGCCATCTTAACTCTTTTCATTACAGTCCTGGAAAGTGAGATTAAGCCATATTTTCTTTGTGCAGCTTATTGTTGGTATATATTGTCTGTCAAAACGAGTACTTGGGACTATTCTCGAACAATTCCTCTGTAAAACATTCAGCCCTTCCGTAGGCTTTGGAACCGCGCATGCTTCGGAATCATACTTATATTCTAATGTTAATTCGCACACTTATCTTCCTAGACTTCTAAACTAAATTTCTAATACTTCTAAACTTTTTTCCCTTTTGAAAAAAATCTACACTGGGGATATTCTACTTTTTAAAGCTTCACTATATTGACCAGCTTTGCTAATAATACTACTCAGGTAAATGAAGCATCGATTTGATATGTTTTCTCTTCACCTAATACCGAATTTTCAGCCTCATTTATTCATACTCTAACAGACTTATTGTTCTTAATATTAATTTTCAAACCTTCTCATACATCCTGAACTTTCAAAACGTCCATAAATTGAAATATTTTGCTATAAAACTTAATCTTTGACTAATAAATCATCTCGAAAACCTAATTCCAATAAAACGTTATATTTCCCTACCGTTTGTTCTGGTTACCTGGCTGACTGACCGTATTTCAAACAGTAGGCTATATGAAAAATGACGTTCAATCCCTCTTTCTAGGGCTATAACGAAAGAAAGGTTGAAACGGCTAGGGCACGTTCTGTGGATGAAGCATCATAGATTACCAAAGATTGTCCTTTTCGGCCAACCGTAAAGGGCTAAACGGCAAGAAGGTCGTCCTCGTCTGGGATAGAAGGATGTCATAAAGAAAGATTTAAAGGAAATGAGAAGTTCCTTAGAGGGTATAAAGAGGTAGGTTTTGAATAGATTGGGATGGAGGAAGAGCGTGCGTAGCTGTGTTGGCCTCAGGTGGCTTAGTGCTTCGCGGCGTTGTAGTAGTAGTAGTAGTAATAGTAGTTATTTTTTCATTTGATGTTATTTTTTCCCATTACCTTTGTCGTGTTCCTTCAGACAAAGTCCATCAAGACAATCAATACAAATATTAATAGGACACAAACCCCACTTAACTGCTTATTCTACGACAAATCGCCTCGACCGAGTCCGTTGATTTTGAATTAAAGTTATCAAGTATTTTGCAGTAGGTTGAATAGGTTGCATCAAGACATGGCTAATTGTAGACAGAGAAAAGCCCAAACAGATAGTCCAAGTAATTGAGAGGCGAATGCTTAAATGGATGGGGCATGGGTAAATGGCAAGAGTATGCATGACTATCTTATTGGACACATACTGGTTTGCTATTTTTTTCTGCCAAGAGTCTCAGGCAGGCTAACCAAGAATTTAAAATTGACATAAGATCGTTATATTGCCTGTAATGAGAGGCAAACAAGGCATGCTTACCTTTGGTCTTAAGAAGGTTGACCAGGAATTTAGAATTGACATAGGACCATAAATTTGCTGGAAATAACAGGCAAACAATCGACAATATCAAAAGACAATATCTTCACCTTTTTACCAGTTGAATCAAATCAACCGAATTAGTCTGATGGTTCAGACACTTCAGAAATTTTGAATCTAGAAGTGGAAATTTGGTTTTCAAATCCTCTACTTTACCTAAAACTATACCGTTCTCTCATAAAACTGTATCTAAAGCTTGATTTATTTTACTAGGTGTCATCATGCCAAACAATTTGCTTACTAAAGATATCAAGCTAATGCCCTTGTAACTACCACACTCACTATTACCACCTTCCTCAGAAAGAGGTGTTATTCAACTTTTTTTTAAATCACTAGATACTTCCCCCTTTCCAAAATCATATTCATAATATTCAGTAATTTATCTCGAACTTCGCAATCAACATCTTTTAGAAACACATTTATCAAACTAGTAGTGCCTAAGGCTTTTGTGATCCTTTTACTACTGTTTCCAACTCCCCACTGAAAAACATATCTTTCCTCACTTCCAACTTGTAAAATATTTGTTTCGCTATTTCCTATAGGATTTCCTGCAATTTTATCATATGTTAAAGTTTTATCAAAGTATTATGTCAGTAGAGTTGCTCGTCTGGATTTGCTTGCGCCCCTGTACCAAACAGGTTTTTTCTGGTATTGACAGATCATCGCACTCTTTGACTAGAGTAATGACGTAGTTTCAAAGTTCACTGCCTGTGTGGTGATAAGCACAAAAAACAAGCTCTTTTAAGAGATTTGTTTTATGGTCAGTCTAATCTGTTGTTGTATGTACATTCTGTTGTGGTGGGTATAATAACATTTCCTATTCAAAGTTATCGTGCAATTTAAAATGTATCAATTATTTTATTCCAGTTTTTCTAAAAAACATTATTGTCTATAACTTAATTTACGTTGGTTAAACTTCCGATGGTTAAGAAAGCGTAACAGCTAATTAAAGTATTAGGAATGGGATGCTATAATTAGAATGATTTTAAGTTGAAAAATTGTGACGTAAAAATAACTCAGTTATTTGCTTGCGTGTATAGGAATTCCCATGTTATTTGCTTGCGTGTATAGGAATTCCCAAGTTATTTGCTTGAATGTAAAGGAATTCCTATGTTATTTGCTTGCATGTATAGGAATTCCCTTGTTATGTGCTTGCTTGTATAGGAATTCCTATGTTATTTGATTGCTTGTATAGGAATTCCCATGTTATTTGCTTGCATGTATAGGAAGTCCCATGTGATTTGCTTGCATGTATAGGAATTACCAAGTTATTTGATTGCATTTATAGGAATTCCCTTGTTATGTGCTTGCTTGTATAGGAATTCCCCTGTTATTTGCTTGCGTGTATAGGAATTCCCATGTTATTTGCTTGCATGTATAGGAATTCCGATGTTATTTGCTTGCATGTATAGGAATTCAAATGTTATTTGCTTTCTTGTATAGGAATTCCCGTGTTATTTGCTTGCTTGTATAGGAATTCCCAAGTTATTTGCTTGCATGTATAGGAATTCACTTGTTATTTGCTTGCATGTATAGGAATTCCCATGTTATTTGCTTGCTTGTATAGGAATTCCGATGTTATTTGCTTGCTTGTATAGGAAGTCCCATGTTATGTGCTTGCTTGTATAGGAATTCCCTTGTTATTTGCTTGCATGTATAGGAATTCCCATGTTATTTGCTTGCATGTATAGGAATTCCCATGTTATTTGCTTGCATGTATAGGAATTCCTATGGTATTTGCTAGCCTGTATAGGACTTCCCAGGTTATTTGCTTGCCTGTATTGGAAGTTCCATGTTATTTGCTTGCATGTATAGGAATTCCTATGTTATTTGCTTGCGTGTATAGGAATTCCCATGTTATTTGCTTGCATGTATAGGAATTCCCATGTTATTTGCTTGCGTGTCTAGGAATTCCCATGCTATTTTATGGGCTTATGTCCCCCCCATGCTATTATAAGAGTTTATGCCCCCTTCCTATGCTATTCCAGGAACTTATTGTCCTTCCTATGCTATTATAAGGGCTTTTTCCGTGTGGTTTTTCTTTACTTGGTACCCATTAAAACAAAATTTTTTTGTTAAATAAGTAGTTCTTATATCTTTTAAAAGAGCTTTACGGGGTTTGAGACTCTCTGTTGCCTGATTCCGTTTGATTTTTCTTTACTTAGTGCTCATTAAAAAAGAAATTTGTGTGTTAAATAAGTAATTCTTGTATCTTTTAAAAGAGCTTTACGGGGTTTGAGAGACTCTGTTGTCTGATTCCGTGTCATTTTTCTTTACTTGGTGCCCATTAAAAAAGTTGCAAGCGAAAACCCCGTGTGGATGAGTTGAAATAAAAAATTTTAACAAGAAATGACTGAAAAGTGTTTTGGGGGAGATGGGTTGATTGGCAGAAGGATGTATTAGCGAATTTAAAGTGGAGGGCGAGTTGCTAGCGAAAAATCTAAGCTAATAGGGGTTTTTGACCGTAAACTCTAGTTTTTTGTAAGAAAATTATGGAAAATATAATTCGTTGGTTCATAGGTGAAACTTGAGTCCAGGTATGGATCAAAAAATAAACTTTTTCTGTAGAATCTGAGCTAATAAGGGTTTTTGATCATAAACTCTAGTTTCCTGTAAGAAAATTATGCAAAATACAATTCTCTTGTTCAAATGTGAAACTTAGATCCATTCTCTGGTTCAATTGTGGAAAAACCCGAGTGAATGAGTTAAAATAGAAATTTTTTTAACAAGAAATGACTGAAAAGTGTTTTGGAGGAGATGGGTTAATTGGCAGAAGGATGTATTAGCGTAGTTATAGTGGAGGCCGAGTTGCTAGTGAAAAACCCGTGTGGACGAGTTGAAATAAAAAATTTTAACAAGAAATGTCTGAAAAAGTGTTTTTTGGGGGAGATGGGTTGATTGGCAGAAGGATGTATTAGCGAAGTTATAGTGGATGGCAAGTTGCTAGTGAAAAATCTAAGCTAATAAGGGTTTTTGACCGTAAACTCTAGTTTTTTTGTAAGAAAATTATGGAAAATACAATTTGTTGATTCATAGGTGAAACTTAAGTCCAGGTATGGATTGAAAAGAAATTAAATTCAAGAAATTATGAAAAAATTCTCAGTCTAAGTAGCAAATTCTTTCTTGAATTCACCTGTTTGATAAACAAAAATACATTTCGTTCAAGAAATTATGACAAAATTCTAAGTAAGTAACAAACTCTTTATTGTTTTCACGAGTTAGATAAACGATGTAGAGAAATTTCATTCAAGAAATTATGACAAAATTCTAAGTAAGTAACAAACTCTTTATTGTTTTCACGAGTTAGATATACGATGTAGAAATTTCATTCAAGAAATTATGAAAAAATTATCAGTCTAAGTATCATATTCATTAATTTATTCACCTTTTTTATTAATAAACAATACATTTAGTTCAAGAAATTATGACAAAATTCTAAGTAAGTAACAAACTCTTTATTGTTTTCACGAGTTAGATAAACGATATAGAAATTAATTTCAAGAAATTATGAAAAAATTCTCAGTAAGTAACCATTTCTTTCTTGAAGTCAACTGTTGGATACACAGTACGGAAATTTCATTCAAGAAATTATGAAAATATTTGTAAGTAAGTAATAAACTCTTTATTGATTCCACCTCTTGGATATACAGTACAGATACTTCATTCAAGAAATTATTCTTGAATTCACCTTTTGTATAAACAAAAATACATTTCGTTCAATATATTATGAAAAAATACTAAGTAAGTAACAAACTATTTATTGTTTTCACGAGTTAGATAAACTATGTAGAAATTAATTTCAAGAAATTATGAAAAACTTCTCAGTAAGTAACCATTTCTTTCTTGAAGTCAACTGTCGGATACACAGTACGGAAATTTCATTCAAGAAATTATGAAAATATTTGTAAGTAAGTAACAAACTCTTTATTGATTCCACCTCTTGGATATACAGTACAAATACTTTATTCAAGAAATTATGAAAAAATCGCAAGTAAGTAACTTTTTTTCTCTTTATCAAAAACAATTTTCACTTAGATACATGATGTAGAAATTCAATTCAAGAAATTATGAAAAATTCTCAGTAAGTAACAATTTCTTTCTTGAAGTCAACTCTGAGATACACAATACAAAAATTTCAGTCAAGAAATTATGAAGGTATTTGTAAGTAACTAACAATCTCTTTATTGATTTAACCTCTTGAATATACAGTACAGATGCTTAATTCAAGAAACTTGATTAAAAACTTTTCGAAACTAGATGCTATTTGCATGCCTTTCCTTGGCACCTTTTCCAAAATGAGCGGGGATTCCCCACTGTTTCCTACACATTGCGAAAAGTGAGCAGTACGAGAACTCCACGTTTTCAACCAGACTGGTTTTTTAGACAACACACCCACAGAGATGACACACACACACACATAGAGACGAGACATGCACAGACACGACACACAAACAGACTCATAGTGAGAGAGATATCCAAACAGTTGTGTTGATCTAGGTTCACTTAGAGTGGTGCGAACCCTGTCCTGAAGTCACCTCTAGGATACACAATGCAGAAACTTCATTTAAGAAATTATCAAAAAAATTTAAGTAAGTAGCAAATTCTTTCTTGAATTCTCCTCTTGGATAATCAAAAAAGTCATTTCATTCAATAAATTATGAAAAAAATTCTAAATAAGTAACAAATCCTTTCTTGAAGTTACCTCATGGATACACAAAGCAGAAATTTCATTTAAGAAATTATCAAAAATTGTAAGTAAATAGCAAATTCTTTCTTGAATTCACCAGCTGGATAAACAAAAAGACATTTAGTTCAAAAAATTATTAAAATATTCTAAGTAATAAACCCAATCTTTCTTGAAGTTATCTCATGGAGACACAATGCAGAAATTTCATTTAAGAAATCACCTTCTGGATAAACAAAAAAGAAATTTCGATCAACAAACTATGACAAAATTCTAAGTAATGAACAAACTCTTTATTGTTTTCATGACTTAGATACACGATGTAAAAATTTAATTCAAGAAATTATGAAAAAATTCTCAGCAAGTAACAATTTTCTTCTTGAAGTCAACTCTTGTGTAGAAATTTAATTCAAGAAATTATGAAAAATTCTCAGTAAGTAACAATTTCTTTCTTGAAGTCAACTCTTGGATACACAATACGGGAATTTCATTCAAGCAATTATGAAAAAATTGTAACTAAGTGACAAATTCTTTCTTGAATTCACTTGTTGAATAAAAAAAAAGAAATTTCATTCAAGAAATTATGACAAAATTCTAAGCAAGTAACAAACTCTTTGTTGTTTTCACGAGTTAGATATACGATGTAGAAATTAAATTCAAGAAATTATGAAACCATTTTCAGTCTAAGTAGCAAATTCTTTCTTGAATTCACCTGTTGGATAAACAAAAAGACATTTCGTTCAAGAAATTATGACAAAATTCTAAGTAAGTAACAAACTCTTTATTGTTGTCAAGAGTTATATAATATATGTAGAGAAATTTAATTCAAGAAATTATGACAAAATTCTAAGTAAGTAACAAACTCTTTATTGTTTTCACGAGTTAGATATACGATGTAGAAATTTCATTCAAGAAATTATGAAAAAATTCTCAGACTCATTATAAAATTATTTCTTTAATTAAAATTTTGGATTAATAAACAAAACATTTCCTTCAAGAAATTATGACAAAATTCTAAGTAAGTAACAAACTCTTTATTGTTTTCACGAGTTAGATAAACGATATAGAAATTAATTTCAAGAAATTATGAAAAATTCTCAGTAAGTAACCATTTCTTTCTTGAAGTCAACTGTTGGATACACAGTACGGAAATTTCATTCAAGAAATTATGAAAATATTTGTAAGTAAGTAACAAACTCTTTATTGATTCCACCTCTTGGATATACATTACAGATACTTCATTCAAGAAATTATTCTTGAATTCACCTGTTGGATAAACAAAAAGAAATTTATTTCAAGAAATTATGACAATATTCTAATTAAGTAACAAACTATTTATTGTTTTCACGAGTTAGATAAACGATGTAGAAATTAATTTCAAGAAATTATGAAAAACTTCTCAGTAAGTAACCATTTCTTTCTTGAAGTCAACTGTTGGATACATAGTACGGAAATTTCATTCAAGAAATTATGAAAATATTTGTAAGTAAGTAACAAACTCTTTATTGATTCCACCTCTTGGATATACAGTACAGATACTTCATTCAAGAAATTATGAAAAATCGCAAGTAAGTAACTTTTTTCTCTTTATCACAAACAATTTTCACTTAGCTACATGATGTAGAAATTTAATTCAAGAAATTATGAAAAATTCTCAGTAATTAACAATTTCTTTCTTGAAGTCAACTCTTAGATACACAATACGGAAGTTTCATTCAAGAAATTATGAAGGTATTTGTAAGTAAGTAACAATCTCTTTATTGATTTCACCTCTTGAATATACAGTACAGATACTTCATTCAAGAAACGTGATTAAACACGTTTCGAAACTACATGCTATTTGCATGCCTTTCTTGGCACCTTTCCAAAATGAGCGGGATTCCCCACTGCTTCCTACACATTGCGAAAAGTGAGCAGTACGAGAACTCCACGTTTTCAACCAGACTGGTTTTTTAGACAACACACCCACAGAGATGACACACACACACACATAGAGATGAGACATGCACAGACACGACACACAAACAGAGTCATAGTGAGAGAGATATCCAAAAGTTGGGTTGATCTAGGTTCACTTAGAGTGGCGCGCCACTCTAAGTGAACCTAGATCAACCCAACTTTTTGGATATCTCTCTCACTATGACTCTGTTTGTGTGTCGTGTCTGTGCATGTCTCGTCTCTATGTGTGTGTGTGGGTCATCTCTGGGAGGGTGGTGTCTAAAAAAACCAGTCTGGTTGAAAACGTGGAGTTCTCGTACTGCTCACTTTTCGCAATGTGTAGGAAACAGTGGGGAATCCCCGCTCATTTTGGAAAGGTGCCAAGGAAAGGCATGCAAATAGCATGTAGTTTCAAAACGTGTTTAATCACGTTTCTTGAATTAAGTATCTTTACTGTATATTCAAGAGGTGAAATCAATAAAGAGATTGTTACTTACTTACAAATACCTTCATAATTTCTTGAATGAAATTTCCGTATTGTGTATCTAAGAGTTGACTTCAAGAAAGAAATTGTTAATTACTGAGAATTTTTTCATAATTTCTTGAATTAAATTTCTACATCATGTAGCTAAGTGAAAATTGTTTGTGATAAAGAGAAAAAAAGTTACTTACTTGCGATTTTTTCATAATTTCTTGAATGAAGTATCTGTACTGTATATCCAAGAGGTGGAATCAATAAAGAGTTTGTTACTTAATTACAAATATTTTCATAATTTCTTGAATGAAATTTCCGTACTGTGTATCCAACAGTTGACTTCAAGGAAGAAATGGTTACTTACTGAGAAGTTTTTCATAATTTCTTGAAATTAATTTCTAAATCGTTTATATAACTCGTGAAAACAATAAAGAGTTTGTTACTTACTTAGAATTTTGTCATAATTTATTGAACGAAATGTCTTTTTGTTTATCCAACAGGTGAATTCGAGAATAATTTCTTGAATGAAGTATCTGTACTGTATATCCAAGAGGTGGAATCAATAAAGAGTTTGTTACTTACTTACAAATATTTTCATAATTTCTTGAATGAAATTTCCGTACTGTGTATCCAACAGTTGACTTCAAGAAAGAAACGGTTACTTACTGAGAATTTTTTCATAATTTCTTGAAATTAATTTCTATATCGTTTATCTAACTCGTGAAAACAATAAAGAGTTTGTTACTTAATTAGAATTTTTTCATAATTTCTTGAAAGAAATGGTTTTTTTATTTATAAAACAGGTGAATTAAAGAAAGAATTTGCTACTTAGACTGAGAATTTTTTCATAATTTCTTGAATGAAATTTCTACATAGTATATATAACTCGTGAAAACAATATAGAGTTTGTTACTTACTTAGAATTTTGTCATAATTTCTTGAATTATATTTTTCTACATCCTTTATCTAACTCGTGAAAACAATAAAGAGTTTGTTACTTACTTAGAATTTTGTCATAATTTCTTGAACGAAATGTCTTTTTGTTTATACAACAGGTGAATTCAAGAAAGAATTTGCTACTTAGACTGAGAATTTTTTCATAATTTCTTGAATTTAATTTCTACATCGTATATCTAACTCGTGAAAACAATAAAAAGTTTGTTACTTACTTAGAATTTTGTCATAATTTCTTGAATGAAATTTCTTTTTGTTTATTCAACAAGTGAATTCAAGAAAGAATTTGTTACTTAGTTACAATTTTTTCATAATTGCTTGAATGAAATTCCCGTATTGTGTATCCAGGAGTTGACTTCAAGAAAGAAATTGTTACTTACTGAGAATTTTTTCATAATTTCTTGAATTAAATTTCTACACAAAAGTTGACTTCAAGAAGGAAATTGTTACTTTCTGAGAATTTTTTCATAATTTCTTGAATTAAATTTCTACATCGTGTATCTAAGTCATGAAAACAATAAAGAGTTTGTTACTTACTTGGAATTTTGTCATAGTTTCTTGAACGAAATGTCTTTTTTGTTTATCCAGAAGGTGATTTCTTAAATGAAATTTATGAATTGTGTATCCATGAGTTAACTTCAAGAAAGAGTTTGTTACTTACTTAGAATTTTGTCATAATTTCTTGAACGAAATGTCTTTTTGTTTATCCAGCTGGTGAATTCAAGAAAGAATTTGCTATTTACTTACAATTTTTTTTAATTTCTTAAATGAAATTTCTGCGTTGTGTATCCATGAGGTAACTTCAAGAAAGGATTTGTTACTTATTTAGAATTTTTTTCATAATTTCTTGAATGAAATGACTTTTTTGATTATCCAAGAGGCGAATTCAAGAAAGAATTTGCTACTTACTTAAATTTTTTTGATAATTTCTTAAATGAAGTTTCTGCATTGTGTATCCAAGAGGTGACTTCAGGACAGGGTTCGCACCACTCTAAGTGACCCTAGATCAACCCAACTGTTTGGATATCTCTCTCACTATGACTCTGTGTGTGTGTCGTGTCTGTGCATGTCTCGTCTCTATGTGTGTGTGTGTGTCATCTCTGTGGGTGTGTTGTCTAAAAAACCAGTCTGGTTGAAAACGTGGAGTTCTCGTACTGCTCACTTTTCGCAATGTGTAGGAAACAGTGGGGAATCCCCGCTCATTTTGGAAAGGTGCCAAGGAAAGGCATGCAAATAGCATGTAGTTTCGAAACGTGTTTAATCACGTTTCTTGAATGAAGTATCTGTACTGTATATTCAAGAGGTGAAATCAATAAAGAGATTGTTACTTACTTACAAATACCTTCATAATTTCTTGAATGAAATTTCAGTATTGTGTATCTAAGAGTTGACTTCAAGAAAGAAATTGTTAATTACTGAGAATTTTTTCATAATTTCTTGAATTAAATTTCTACATCATGTAGCTAAGTGAAAATTGTTTGTGATAAAGAGAAAAAAGTTACTTACTTGCGATTTTTTCATAATTTCTTGAATGAAGTATCTGTACTTTATATCCAAGAGGTGTAATCAATAAAGAGTTTTTTACTTACTTACAAATATTTTCATAATTTCTTGAATTAAATGTTCGTACTGTGTATCAGACATTTGACTTCAAGAAAGAAAGGGCTACTTACTGAGAAGTTTTTCATAAATTCTTGAAATTAATTTCTACAGCGTGTATATAACTCATGAACAAAATAAATATTTTGTTAAGGACTTATAATTTTGTCATAATTTATTTTACGAAATGTATTTTTTTTTTTCCAAAAGTTGAATTAAAGAATAATTTATTGAATGAAGTATCTGTAATGTATATCCAAGAGGTGGAATCAATAAAGAGTTTGTTACTTACTTACAAATATTTTCATAATTTATTGAATTAAATTTCCGTACTGTGTATCCAACAGTTGACTTCAAGAAAGAAATGGTTACTTACTGAGAATTTTTTCATAATTTCTTGAAATTAATTTCTATATCGTTTATCTAACTCGTGAAAACAATAAAGAGTTTGTTACTTACTTAGAATTTTGTCATAATTTATTGAACGAAATGGTTCTTTTATTTGTCCAACAGTTGAATTCAAGAAAGAATTTGATACTTAGACTGAGAATTTTTTCATAATTTCTTGAATGAAATTTCTACATCGTATATCTAACTCGTGAAAACAATAAAGATTTTGTTACTTACTTAGAATTTTGTCATAATTTCTTGAATTAAATTTATCTAAATCGTTTATCTAACTCTTGAAAACAATAAAGAGTTTGTTACTTACTTAGAATTTTGTCATAATTTATTGAAAGAATTGTCTTTTTGTTTATCCAACAGGTGAATTCAAGAAAGAATTTGCTACTTAGACTGAGAATTTTTTCATAATTTCTTGAATTTAATTTCTTTTCAATCCATACCTGGACTTAAGTTTCACCTATGAACCAACAAATTGTATTTTCCATAATTTTCTTACAAAAAAACTAGAGTTTACGGTCAAAAACCCTTATTAGCTTAGATTTTTCACTAGCAACTTGTCATCCACTATAACTTCGCTAATACATCCTTCTGCCAATCAACCCATCACCCCCAAAACACTTTTCAGACATTTCTTGTTAAAAATTTTTATTTCAACTCTTCCACACGGGTTTTTCACTAGCAACTCGGCCTCCACTATAACTACGCTAATACATCCTTCTGCCAATTAACGCATCTCCTCCAAAACACTTTTCAGTCATTTCTTGTTAAAAAAATTTCTATTTTAACTCATTCACACGGGTTTTTCCACATTTGAACCAGAGAATGGACCTAAGTTTCACATTTGAACGAGAGAATTGTATTTTGCATAATTTTCTTACAGGAAACTAGAGTTTATGATCAAAAACCCTTATTAGCTCAGATTCTACAGAAAAAGTTTATTTTTGATCCATACCTGGACTTAAGTTTCACCTATGAAGCAACGACTTGTATTTTCCATAATTTTCTTACAGAAAACTAGAGTTTATGGTCAAAAACCCCTATTAGCTTAGATTTTTTTCACTAGCAACTCTCCCTCCACTTTAAATTCGCTAATACATCCTTCTGCCAATCAACCCCTCTCCCCCAACACACTTTTCACCCATTTCTCGTTAAAAATTTTTATTTCAACTCATCCACACGGGGTTTTCACTAGCAACTTTTTTAATGGTCGCCAAGTAAAAAAAAATCACGCGGAATCAGACACCCGAGACTCTCAAACCCCGTAAAGCTCTTTCAAAAGATACAATAATTACTTATTTAACACAAACATTTAGTTTTTAATGAGCACTAAGTAAATAAAAATCAAACGGAATCAGGCAACAGAGAGTCTCAAACCCCGTAAAGCTATCTTAAAAGATATCAGAAATACTTATTTAAAAAAAAAATTTTGTTTTAATGGGTACCAAGTACAGAAACACCACCCGGAAAAAGCCCATATAATAGCAGAGGAAGGACCAGAAGTTCCTGGAATAGCAGAGGAAGGGGGCAGAAACTCTTAGAAGAGCATGGGGGGGGACATAAGCCCTGAAAATAGCATGGGAATTCCTATACAAGCAAGCAAATAACATGGGAATTCCTATACATGCAAGCAAATAACATGGGAATTACTATACAAGCAAGCAAATAACATAGGAATTCCTATACATGCAAGCAAATAACCTGGGAATTCCTATACAGGCAAGCAAATACCATGGGAATTCCTATACAAGCAAGAAAATAACATCGGAATTCATATAAATGCAAGCAAATAACATGGGAATTCATATACAAGCAAGCTACTACCATGGGAATTCCTATACAAGCAAGCAAATAACAAGTGAATTCCTATACATGCAAGAAAATAACTTGGGAATTCATATACAAGCAAGCAAATAACTTTGGAATTCCTATACACGCAAGCGAATAACATGGGAATTCCTATACAGGAACGCAAATAACATGGGAATTCCTATACATGCAAGCAAATAACTTGGGAATTCCTATACACGCAAGCAAATAACATGGGAATTCCTATACAAGCAAGCAAATAACATGTTAATTCATAAACAAGAAAGCACATAACCTCTGATTTCCTATACATGCTAGCAAAGAACATGGGAATTCCGAGACACGCAAGCAAAAAACAACGGAATTACTATACATGCACGCACATAACATGGGAATTCCTATACATGCAAGCAAATAACTTGGGAATTCCTATACGTGCAAGCAAATAACATGGGAATTCCTATACAAGCTAGCACATAACATGGGAATTCCTATACACTCAAGCAAATAACATAGGAATTCCTAAACATGCAAGCAAATAACAGTGGACTTCATATACAAGAAATCAAATAACATGGGAATTCCTATACATGCAAGCAAATAACAAGGGAATTCCTATACATGCAAGCAAATAACATGGGAATTCCTATACACGCAAGCAAATAACTGAATTATTTTTACGTCACAATTTTTCAACTTAAAATCATTCTAATTATAGCATCCCATTCCTAATACTTTAATTACCTGTTACGCTTTCTTAACCATCGGATGTTTAACCAACGTAAATTAAGTTATAGACAATACTGGTTTTTAGAAAAACTGGAATAAAATAATTGATACAGTTTAAATTGTACGTTACCTTTGAATAGGCAATGTGATTATACCCACCTAACCAGATTGTACCTACCAAACCAGATTATACTTACCAGAAAACAAATCTCTTAAAAGAGCTGGTTTTTTGG